>NC_085996.1:0-115000 GCF_030014385.1 Trichomycterus rosablanca
CAGTCTCAATGGTTTGTGACCTAAGGATTCCGGGTGACGTCCGATGGCGACTCGCAGACAGTCGGTTAGGCCTGTTAGTCTGCTGCCTGGTCTTGGCTCTGGATAGTCATTTAACACTATCTGCCGCTACACTAACGCGGTGGTAAAGCCTGTCACCTATGCTGCAAGAAATGCGAGCAGCACCCTCCCACGTGGGGTGGACACCATCCCGCTTCAAAAGACCAGGCCTTCCCTCAAAGGTGGACCAGTTATCTACAAAATCAATGCAGTTTTCTGAGCACCATTTAGACATCCAGCGGTTCAGCGACAACAACCTGCTGTAGGTTTCGCCACTGGGTCGAATCGGTAAGGGGCCAGAGCACACTACTGCCTCAGACATCGACCTAGCTAACTCACACACCTCTTTAACATTACTCTTAGTAACCTCAGACTGCCGTAAACGAACATCATTAGTGCCGACGTGGATAACAATCTTCGAAAATCTACGATTAGCATTAGCCAGCACTTTTAGATTTGCTCTGATGTCAGGCGCCCTGGCCCCCGGAATACAGGTGACTATGGTTGCTGGTGTCTCTATGGGGGTTGCAATACGCACGTGTCGGAGCTGAGAATCTCCTATAACCAGAGCACTTACATTAACAGGCTTCTCAGCGGGTGGCTCACTGAGTGGGGAAAACCTGTTGGACACGTGCAACTGAGATGGTCGGTGCTTTTCCCTACGACTATGTCGCCGAGACGTCACCCAGTCGCCCCGCTGTGAGGGCTCTAATGCCGGAGTCTGGGGTTCTACACCTGAACTGCTGGCATTCGGGACTGCTACAGCTGAATCTAAGCCCTCACTAGTAGTAGTCTGTTCTAACGCCCGAATGCGCCCTTCTAACACTGAGATCTTCTCCGTCAGACTAACAACTAATCTACACTTATCACATGTAAAGTTATCACTAAACACGGAGAAGGAATAACTGAACATATTACACTCGGAACATGGATATAATGCTCCTGCTGGGGCCATAGTAGCAAAGAAATGTACTTAGCTTTACAAGATGAGTTGGAGATGATGTTAATGTTGGATTCACCGGCGCTTCTGCTGGTAGTCACAGAAGAACGGCTTTAATTCCGGATGAAACAGGCGATGATGAGCTGGAATACAAAAACCACCAACCAAACAACACAAACGCGCTTCGTTCGGACAAAAGCGGCTGTAATTCTAAAGGAGAACGGTGTTATGCGCTGGTGTACTAAACAAATAAACGCGCTTCCTACGAACAGAAACGGTTATAACTCCCCACAAAACAAAGGTGTTTTAAGAGCTGAAATACAGAACACAACCAAACACAAACGCGCTTCGTGCGGACCGAAAACGGTTTTAATTCTGGATAATTATGATGTTTATGCGCTGAAGTACAAAAACAAACAAAACCGGCTTCGTTCGGATGCCGGTAGCAGAAGTTTCCTAGTTTCCAACACAGCACGAATTTACGTTAGTAAACACAAGCGCTTTTTTTTACGATAAACAAAATAAAACTAAATCAACAACACACGGAAGATTAACGTATAAATTATATGTTTAAAACATACGTATATAAAAAGTTATTTAGCTAAAGGCTACAAACAAACAACTAGGCTAGCGTCTCAGCGTGCGTACCACCGGAAGTGACCAAGTGGTACCAAGGTATAGCAAAGTCTACCAAGGTATAGCAGGGTCTACCAAGGTATAGCAAAGTCTACCAAAGTATAGCAAAGTCTACCAAGGTATAGCAAAGTCTACCAAGGTATAGCAAAGTCTACCAAAGTATAGCAGGGTCTACCAAGGTATAGCAGGGTCTACCAAGGTCCAGCAAAGTCTACCAAAGTATAGCAGGGTCTACCAAGGTATAGCAGGGTCTACCAAGGTATAGCAGGGTCTACCAAGGTATAGCAAAGTCTACCAAGGTATAGCAGGGTCTACCAAGGTATAGCAAAGTCTACCAAGGTATAGCAGGGTCTACCAAGGTATAGCAGGGTCTACCAAGGTATAGCAAAGTCTACCAAGGTATAGCAGGGTCTACCAAGGTATAGCAAAGTCTACCAAGGTATAGCAAAGTCTACCAAAGTATAGCAGGGTCTACCAAGGTATAGCAGGGTCTACCAAGGTATAGCAGGGTCTACCAAGGTCCAGCAAAGTCTACCAAGGTATAGCAAAGTCTACCAAGGTATAGCAAAGTCTACCAAAGTATAGCAGGGTCTACCAAGGTATAGCAAAGTCTACCAAGGTATAGCAAAGTCTACCAAAGTATAGCAGGGTCTACCAAGGTATAGCAGGGTCTACCAAGGTCCAGCAAAGTCTACCAAAGTATAGCAGGGTCTACCAAGGTATAGCAAAGTCTACCAAGGTATAGCAGGGTCTACCAAGGTATAGCAGGGTCTACCAATGTATAGCAGGGTCTACCAAGGTATAGCAAAGTCTACCAAGGTATAGCACGGTCTACCAAGGTATAGCAAAGTCTACCAAGGTATAGCAGGGTCTACCAAGGTATAGCAGGGTCTACCAAGGTATAGCAGGGTCTACCAAGGTATAGCAAAGTCTACCAAGGTATAGCAGGGTCTACCAAGGTATAGCAAAGTCTACCAAGGTATAGCAGGGTCTACCAAGGTATAGCAAAGTCTACCAAGGTATAGCAGGGTCTACCAAGGTATAGCAAAGTCTACCAAGGTATAGCAGGGTCTACCAAGGTATAGCAAAGTCTACCAAGGTATAGCAGGGTCTACCAAGGTATAGCAAAGTCTACCAAGGTATAGCAGGGTCTACCAAGGTATAGCAGGGTCTACCAAGGTATAGCAAAGTCTACCAAGGTATAGCAGGGTCTACCAAGGTATAGCAAAGTCTACCAAGGTATAGCAGGGTCTACCAAGGTATAGCAGGGTCTACCAAGGTATAGCAGGGTCTACCAAGGTATAGCAGGGTCTACCAAGGTCCAGCAAAGTCTACCAAGGTATAGCAGGGTCTACCAAGGTATAGCAGGGTCTACCAAGGTATAGCAAAGTCTACCAAGGTATAGCAAAGTCTACCAAGGTATAGCAGGGTCTACCAGGGTATAGCAGGGTCTACCAAGGTATAGCAGGGTCTACCAAGGTCCAGCAAAGTCTACCAAGGTATAGCAGGGTCTACCAAGGTATAGCAAAGTCTACCAAGGTATAGCAGGGTCTACAAAGGTATAGCAGGGTCTACCAAGGTATAGCAGGGTCTACCAAGGTATAGCAAAGTCTACCAAGGTATAGCAGGGTCTACCAAGGTATAGCAGGGTCTACCAAGGTATAGCAGGGTCTACCAAGGTATAGCAGGGTCTACCAAGGTATAGCAGGGTCTACCAAGGTATAGCAGGGTCTACCAAGGTCCAGCAAAGTCTACCAAGGTATAGCAGGGTCTACCAAGGTATAGCAGGGTCTACCAAGGTATAGCAAAGTCTACCAAGGTATAGCAGGGTCTACCAAGGTATAGCAAAGTCTACCAAGGTATAGCAAAGTCTACCAAGGTATAGCAGGGTCTACCAAGGTATAGCAGGGTCTACCAAGGTATAGCAAGGTCTACCAAGGTATAGCAAAGTCTACCAAGGTATAGCAGGGTCTACCAAGGTATAGCAAGGTCTACCAAGGTATAGCAGGGTCTACCAAGGTATAGCAAAGTCTACCAAGGTATAGCAGGGTCTACCAAGGTCCAGCAAAGTCTACCAAGGTATAGCAGGGTCTACCAAGGTATAACAAAGTCTACCAAGGTATAGCAAAGTCTACCAAGGTATAGCAGGGTCTACCAAGTTATAGCAGGGTCTACCAAGGTATAGCAAAGTCTACCAAGGTATAGCAAAGTCTACCAAGGTATAGCAGGGTCTACCAAGGTATAGCAGGGTCTACCAAGGTATAGCAGGGTCTACCAAGGTATAGCAGGGTCTACCAAGGTATAGCAGGGTCTACCAAGGTATAGCAGGGTCTACCAAGGTATAGCAAAGTCTACCAAGGTATAGCAGGGTCTACCAAGGTATAGCAAAGTCTACCAAGGTATAGCAGGGTCTACCCAGGTATAGCAAAGTCTACCAAGGTATAGCAGGGTCTACCAAGGTATAGCAAAGTCTACCAAGGTATAGCAGGGTCTACCAAGGTATAGCAGGGTCTACCAAGGTATAGCAGGGTCTACCAAGGTCCAGCAAAGTCTACCAAAGTATAGCAGGGTCTACCAAGGTATAGCAAAGTCTACCAAGGTATAGCAGGGTCTACCAAGGTATAGCAAAGTCTACCAAGGTATAGCAGGGTCTACCAAGGTATAGCAGGGTCTACCAAGGTATAGCAGGGTCTACCAAGGTATAGCAGGGTCTACCAAGGTCCAGCAAAGTCTACCAAAGTATAGCAGGGTCTACCAAGGTATAGCAGGGTCTACCAAGGTATAGCAAAGTCTACCAAGGTATAGCAGGGTCTACCAAGGTATAGCAAAGTCTACCAAGGTATAGCAGGGTCTACCAAGGTATAGCAAAGTCTACCAAGGTATAGCAGGGTCTACCAAGGTATAGCAAAGTCTACCAAGGTATAGCAAAGTCTACCAAAGTATAGCAGGGTCTACCAAGGTAAAGCAAAGTCTACCAAGGTATAGCAGGGTCTACCAAGGTATAGCAAAGTCTACCAAGGTATAGCAGGGTCTACCAAGGTATAGCAGGGTCTACCAAGGTATAGCAGGGTCTACCAAGGTATAGCAGGGTCTACCAAGGTCCAGCAAAGTCTACCAAAGTATAGCAGGGTCTACCAAGGTATAGCAGGGTCTACCAAGGTATAGCAAAGTCTACCAAGGTATAGCAGGGTCTACCAAGGTATAGCAAAGTCTACCAAGGTATAGCAGGGTCTACCAAGGTATAGCAAAGTCTACCAAGGTATAGCAGGGTCTACCAAGGTATAGCAAAGTCTACCAAGGTATAGCAAAGTCTACCAAGGTATAGCAGGGTCTACCAAGGTATAGCAAAGTCTACCAAGGTATAGCAGGGTCTACCAAGGTATAGCAAAGTCTACCAAGGTATAGCAGGGTCTACCAAGGTATAGCAAAGTCTACCAAGGTATAGCAGGGTCTACCAAGGTATAGCAAAGTCTACCAAGGTATAGCAGGGTCTACCAATGTATAGCAGGGTCTACCAAGGTATAGCAAAGTCTACCAAGGTATAGAAGGGTCTACCAAGGTATAGCAAAGTCTACCAAGGTATAGCAGGGTCTACCAATGTATAGCAGGGTCTACCAAGGTATAGCAAAGTCTACCAAGGTATAGCAAAGTCTACCAAGGTATAGCAGGGTCTACCAATGTATAGCAGGGTCTACCAAGGTATAGCAAAGTCTACCAAGGTATAGCAGGGTCTACCAAGGTCCAGCAAAGTCTACCAAGGTATAGCAGGGTCTACCAAGGTATAGCAAAGTCTACCAAGGTATAGCAGGGTCTAGCAAGTTATAGCAGGGTCTACCAAGGTATAGCAAAGTCTACCAAGGTATAGCAGGGTCTACCAAGGTATAGCAAAGTCTACCAAGGTATAGCATGGTCTACCAAGGTATAGCAAAGTCTACCAAGGTATAGCAGGGTCTACCAAGGTATAGCAAAGTCTACCAAGGTATAGCAGGGTCTACCAAGGTATAGCAGGGTTTACCAAGGTATAGCAGGGTCTACCAAGGTCCAGCAAAGTCTACCAAAGTATAGCAGGGTCTACCAAGGTATAGCAGGGTCTACCAAGGTATAGCAAAGTCTACCAAAGTATAGCAGGGTCTACCAAGGTATAGCACGGTCTACCAAGGTATAGCAAAGTCTACCAAGGTATAGCAGGGTCTACCAAGGTATAGCAGGGTCTACCAAGGTATAGCAGGGTCTACCAAGGTCCAGCAAAGTCTACCAAAGTATAGCAGGGTCTACCAAGGTATAGCAGGGTCTACCAAGGTATAGCAAAGTATACCAAGGTATAGCAGGGTCTACCAAGGTATAGCAAAGTCTACCAAGGTATAGCAGGGTCTACCAAGGTATAGCAAAGTCTACCAAGGTATAGCAGGGTCTACCAAGGTATAGCAAAGTCTACCAAGGTATAGCAGGGTCTACCAAGGTATAGCAAAGTCTACCAAGGTATAGCAGGGTCTACCAAGGTATAGCAAAGTCTACCAAGGTATAGCAGGGTCTACCAAGGTATAGCAGGGTCTACCAATGTAAAAAACATACGTATATAAAAAGTTATTTAGCTAAAGGCTACAAACAAACAACTAGGCTAGCGTCTCAGCGTGCGTACCACCGGAAGTGACCAAGTGGTACCAAGGTATAGCAAAGTCTACCAAGGTATAGCAGGGTCTACCAAGGTATAGCAAAGTCTACCAAAGTATAGCAAAGTCTACCAAGGTATAGCAAAGTCTACCAAGGTATAGCAAAGTCTACCAAAGTATAGCAGGGTCTACCAAGGTATAGCAGGGTCTACCAAGGTCCAGCAAAGTCTACCAAAGTATAGCAGGGTCTACCAAGGTATAGCAGGGTCTACCAAGGTATAGCAGGGTCTACCAAGGTATAGCAAAGTCTACCAAGGTATAGCAGGGTCTACCAAGGTATAGCAAAGTCTACCAAGGTATAGCAGGGTCTACCAAGGTATAGCAAAGTCTACCAAGGTATAGCAGGGTCTACCAAGGTATAGCAAAGTCTACCAAGGTATAGCAAAGTCTACCAAAGTATAGCAGGGTCTACCAAGGTATAGCAGGGTCTACCAAGGTATAGCAGGGTCTACCAAGGTCCAGCAAAGTCTACCAAGGTATAGCAAAGTCTACCAAGGTATAGCAAAGTCTACCAAAGTATAGCAGGGTCTACCAAGGTATAGCAAAGTCTACCAAGGTATAGCAAAGTCTACCAAAGTATAGCAGGGTCTACCAAGGTATAGCAGGGTCTACCAAGGTCCAGCAAAGTCTACCAAAGTATAGCAGGGTCTACCAAGGTATAGCAAAGTCTACCAAGGTATAGCAGGGTCTACCAAGGTATAGCAGGGTCTACCAATGTATAGCAGGGTCTACCAAGGTATAGCAAAGTCTACCAAGGTATAGCACGGTCTACCAAGGTATAGCAAAGTCTACCAAGGTATAGCAGGGTCTACCAAGGTATAGCAGGGTCTACCAAGGTATAGCAGGGTCTACCAAGGTATAGCAGGGTCTACCAAGGTCCAGCAAAGTCTACCAAAGTATAGCAGGGTCTACCAAGGTATAGCAGGGTCTACCAAGGTATAGCAAAGTATACCAAGGTATAGCAGGGTCTACCAAGGTATAGCAAAGTCTACCAAGGTATAGCAGGGTCTACCAAGGTATAGCAAAGTCTACCAAGGTATAGCAGGGTCTACCAAGGTATAGCAAAGTCTACCAAGGTATAGCAGGGTCTACCAAGGTATAGCAAAGTCTACCAAGGTATAGCAGGGTCTACCAAGGTATAGCAAAGTCTACCAAGGTATAGCAGGGTCTACCAAGGTATAGCAAAGTCTACCAAGGTATAGCAGGGTCTACCAAGGTATAGCAAAGTCTACCAAGGTATAGCAGGGTCTACCAAGGTATAGCAAAGTCTACCAAGGTATAGCAGGGTCTACCAAGGTATAGCAAAGTCTACCAAGGTATAGCAGGGTCTACCAAGGTATAGCAGGGTCTACCAAGGTATAGCAGGGTCTACCAAGGTATAGCAGGGTCTACCAAGGTCCAGCAAAGTCTACCAAGGTATAGCAGGGTCTACCAAGGTATAGCAGGGTCTACCAAGGTATAGCAAAGTCTACCAAGGTATAGCAAAGTCTACCAAGGTATAGCAGGGTCTACCAGGGTATAGCAGGGTCTACCAAGGTATAGCAGGGTCTACCAAGGTCCAGCAAAGTCTACCAAGGTATAGCAGGGTCTACCAAGGTATAGCAAAGTCTACCAAGGTATAGCAGGGTCTACAAAGGTATAGCAGGGTCTACCAAGGTATAGCAGGGTCTACCAAGGTATAGCAAAGTCTACCAAGGTATAGCAGGGTCTACCAAGGTATAGCAGGGTCTACCAAGGTATAGCAGGGTCTACCAAGGTATAGCAGGGTCTACCAAGGTATAGCAGGGTCTACCAAGGTATAGCAGGGTCTACCAAGGTCCAGCAAAGTCTACCAAGGTATAGCAGGGTCTACCAAGGTATAGCAGGGTCTACCAAGGTATAGCAAAGTCTACCAAGGTATAGCAGGGTCTACCAAGGTATAGCAAAGTCTACCAAGGTATAGCAAAGTCTACCAAGGTATAGCAGGGTCTACCAAGGTATAGCAGGGTCTACCAAGGTATAGCAAGGTCTACCAAGGTATAGCAAAGTCTACCAAGGTATAGCAGGGTCTACCAAGGTATAGCAAGGTCTACCAAGGTATAGCAGGGTCTACCAAGGTATAGCAAAGTCTACCAAGGTATAGCAGGGTCTACCAAGGTCCAGCAAAGTCTACCAAGGTATAGCAGGGTCTACCAAGGTATAACAAAGTCTACCAAGGTATAGCAAAGTCTACCAAGGTATAGCAGGGTCTACCAAGTTATAGCAGGGTCTACCAAGGTATAGCAAAGTCTACCAAGGTATAGCAAAGTCTACCAAGGTATAGCAGGGTCTACCAAGGTATAGCAGGGTCTACCAAGGTATAGCAGGGTCTACCAAGGTATAGCAGGGTCTACCAAGGTATAGCAGGGTCTACCAAGGTATAGCAAAGTCTACCAAGGTATAGCAGGGTCTACCAAGGTATAGCAAAGTCTACCAAGGTATAGCAGGGTCTACCCAGGTATAGCAAAGTCTACCAAGGTATAGCAGGGTCTACCAAGGTATAGCAAAGTCTACCAAGGTATAGCAGGGTCTACCAAGGTATAGCAGGGTCTACCAAGGTATAGCAGGGTCTACCAAGGTCCAGCAAAGTCTACCAAAGTATAGCAGGGTCTACCAAGGTATAGCAAAGTCTACCAAGGTATAGCAGGGTCTACCAAGGTATAGCAAAGTCTACCAAGGTATAGCAGGGTCTACCAAGGTATAGCAGGGTCTACCAAGGTATAGCAGGGTCTACCAAGGTATAGCAGGGTCTACCAAGGTCCAGCAAAGTCTACCAAAGTATAGCAGGGTCTACCAAGGTATAGCAGGGTCTACCAAGGTATAGCAAAGTCTACCAAGGTATAGCAGGGTCTACCAAGGTATAGCAAAGTCTACCAAGGTATAGCAGGGTCTACCAAGGTATAGCAAAGTCTACCAAGGTATAGCAGGGTCTACCAAGGTATAGCAAAGTCTACCAAGGTATAGCAAAGTCTACCAAAGTATAGCAGGGTCTACCAAGGTAAAGCAAAGTCTACCAAGGTATAGCAGGGTCTACCAAGGTATAGCAAAGTCTACCAAGGTATAGCAGGGTCTACCAAGGTATAGCAGGGTCTACCAAGGTATAGCAGGGTCTACCAAGGTATAGCAGGGTCTACCAAGGTATAGCAGGGTCTACCAAGGTCCAGCAAAGTCTACCAAAGTATAGCAGGGTCTACCAAGGTATAGCAGGGTCTACCAAGGTATAGCAAAGTCTACCAAGGTATAGCAGGGTCTACCAAGGTATAGCAAAGTCTACCAAGGTATAGCAGGGTCTACCAAGGTATAGCAAAGTCTACCAAGGTATAGCAGGGTCTACCAAGGTATAGCAAAGTCTACCAAGGTATAGCAAAGTCTACCAAGGTATAGCAGGGTCTACCAAGGTATAGCAAAGTCTACCAAGGTATAGCAGGGTCTACCAAGGTATAGCAAAGTCTACCAAGGTATAGCAGGGTCTACCAAGGTATAGCAAAGTCTACCAAGGTATAGCAGGGTCTACCAAGGTATAGCAAAGTCTACCAAGGTATAGCAGGGTCTACCAATGTATAGCAGGGTCTACCAAGGTATAGCAAAGTCTACCAAGGTATAGAAGGGTCTACCAAGGTATAGCAAAGTCTACCAAGGTATAGCAGGGTCTACCAATGTATAGCAGGGTCTACCAAGGTATAGCAAAGTCTACCAAGGTATAGCAAAGTCTACCAAGGTATAGCAGGGTCTACCAATGTATAGCAGGGTCTACCAAGGTATAGCAAAGTCTACCAAGGTATAGCAGGGTCTACCAAGGTCCAGCAAAGTCTACCAAGGTATAGCAGGGTCTACCAAGGTATAGCAAAGTCTACCAAGGTATAGCAGGGTCTAGCAAGTTATAGCAGGGTCTACCAAGGTATAGCAAAGTCTACCAAGGTATAGCAGGGTCTACCAAGGTATAGCAAAGTCTACCAAGGTATAGCATGGTCTACCAAGGTATAGCAAAGTCTACCAAGGTATAGCAGGGTCTACCAAGGTATAGCAAAGTCTACCAAGGTATAGCAGGGTCTACCAAGGTATAGCAGGGTTTACCAAGGTATAGCAGGGTCTACCAAGGTCCAGCAAAGTCTACCAAAGTATAGCAGGGTCTACCAAGGTATAGCAGGGTCTACCAAGGTATAGCAAAGTCTACCAAAGTATAGCAGGGTCTACCAAGGTATAGCAAAGTCTACCAAGGTATAGCAGGGTCTACCAAGGTATAGCAAAGTCTACCAAGGTATAGCAGGGTCTACCAAGGTATAGCAGGGTCTACCAAGGTATAGCAGGGTCTACCAAGGTCCAGCAAAGTCTACCAAAGTATAGCAGGGTCTACCAAGGTATAGCAGGGTCTACCAAGGTATAGCAAAGTATACCAAGGTATAGCAGGGTCTACCAAGGTATAGCAAAGTCTACCAAGGTATAGCAGGGTCTACCAAGGTATAGCAAAGTCTACCAAGGTATAGCAGGGTCTACCAAGGTATAGCAAAGTCTACCAAGGTATAGCAGGGTCTACCAAGGTATAGCAAAGTCTACCAAGGTATAGCAGGGTCTACCAAGGTATAGCAAAGTCTACCAAGGTATAGCAGGGTCTACCAAGGTATAGCAGGGTCTACCAATGTATAGCAGGGTCTACCAAGGTATAGCAAAGTCTACCAAGGTATAGCAAGGTCTACCAAGGTATAGCAAAGTCTACCAAGGTATAGCAGGGTCTACCAAGGTATAGCAAAGTCTACCAAGGTATAGCAGGGTCTACCAAGGTATAGCAAAGTCTACCAAGGTATAGCAGGGTCTACCAAGGTATAGCAAAGTCTACCAAGGTATAGCAGGGTCTACCAAGGTATAGCAAAGTCTACCAAGGTATAGCAGGGTCTACCAAGGTATAGCAGGGTCTACCAAGGTATAGCAGGGTCTACCAAGGTATAGCAAAGTCTACCAAGGTATAGCAGGGTCTACCAAGGTATAGCAGGGTCTACCAAGGTATAGCAAAGTCTACCAAGGTATAGCAAAGTCTACCAAGGTATAGCAGGGTCTACCAAGGTATAGCAAAGTCTACCAAGGTATAGCAGGGTCTACCAAAGTATAGCAGGGTCTACCAAGGTATAGCAGGGTCTACCAAGGTATAGCAGGGTCTACCAAGGTCCAGCAAAGTCTACCAAGGTATAGCAGGGTCTACCAAGGTATAGCAGGGTCTACCAAGGTATAGCAAAGTCTACCAAGGTATAGCAAAGTCTACCAAGGTATAGCAGGGTCTAGCAAGTTATAGCAGGGTCTACCAAGGTATAGCAAAGTCTACCAAGGTATAGCAGGGTCTACCAAGGTATAGCAAAGTCTACCAAGGTATAGCATGGTCTACCAAGGTATAGCAAAGTCTACCAAGGTATAGCAGGGTCTACCAAGGTATAGCAAAGTCTACCAAGGTATAGCAGGGTCTACCAAGGTATAGCAGGGTTTACCAAGGTATAGCAGGGTCTACCAAGGTCCAGCAAAGTCTACCAAAGTATAGCAGGGTCTACCAAGGTATAGCAGGGTCTACCAAGGTATAGCAAAGTCTACCAAAGTATAGCAGGGTCTACCAAGGTATAGCAAGGTCTACCAAGGTATAGCAAAGTCTACCAAGGTATAGCAGGGTCTACCAAGGTATAGCAAGGTCTACCAAGGTATAGCAGGGTCTACCAAGGTATAGCAAAGTCTACCAAGGTATAGCAGGGTCTACCAAGGTCCAGCAAAGTCTACCAAGGTATAGCAGGGTCTACCAAGGTATAACAAAGTCTACCAAGGTATAGCAGGGTCTACCAAGTTATAGCAAAGTCTACCAAGGTATAGCAGGGTCTACCAAGGTATAGCAAGGTCTACCAAGGTATAGCAGGGTCTACCAAGGTATAGCAAAGTCTACCAAGGTATAGCAGGGTCTACCAAGGTCCAGCAAAGTCTACCAAGGTATAGCAGGGTCTACCAAGGTATAGCAAAGTCTACCAAGGTATAGCAGGGTCTACCAAGGTATAGCAAGGTCTACCAAGGTATAGCAAAGTCTACCAAGGTTTAGCAGGGTCTACCAAGGTATAGCAGGGTCTACCAAGGTATAGCAAAGTCTACCAAGGTATAGCAAAGTCTACCAAGGTATAGCAAGGTCTACCAAGGTATAGCAGGGTCTACCAAGGTATAGCAGGGTCTATCAAGGTCCAACAAAGTCTACCAAGGTCCAGTAAAGTCTACCAAGGTATAGCAAGGTCTACCAAGGTATAGCAGGGTCTACCAAGGTCCAGCAAAGTCTACCAAGGTATAGCAGGGTCTACCAGGGTCCAGCAAAGTCTACCAAGGTATAGCAAGGTCTACCAAGGTATAGCAGGGTCTACCAAGGTCCAGCAAAGTCTACCAAGGTATAGCAAGGTCTACCAAGGTATAGCAGGGTCTACCAAGGTCCAGCAAAGTCTACCAAGGTCCAGTAAAGTCTACCAAGGTATAGCAAGGTCTACCAAGGTATAGCAGGGTCTACCAAGGTCCAGCAAAGTCTACCAAGGTATAGCAGGGTCTACCAAGGTATAGCAGGGTCTACCAAGGTCAAGCAAAGTCTACCAAGGTATAGCAAGGTCTACCAAGGTATAGCAGGGTCTACCAAGGTATAGCAGGGTCTACCAAGGTCCAGCAAAGTCTACCAAGGTCCAGTAAAGTCTACCAAGGTATAGCAGGGTCTACCAAGGTATAGCAAAGTCTACCAAGGTATAGCAAAGTCTACCAACGTATAGCAAGGTCTACCAAGGTATAGCAAAGTCTACCAAGGTCCAGTAAAGTCTACCAAGGTATAGCAGGGTCTACCAAGGTATAGCAGGGTCTACCAAGGTATAGCAAACTCTACCAAGGTATAGCAGGGTCTACCAAGGTATAGCAAAGTCTACCAAGGTATAGCAGGGTCTACCAAGGTATAGCAGGGTCTACCAAGGTATAGCAAAGTCTACCAAGGTATAGCAGGGTCTACCAAGGTATAGCAAAGTCTACCAAGGTATAGCAGGGTCTACCAAAGTATAGCAAAGTCTACCAAGGTATAGCAGGGTCTACCAAGGTATAGCAGGGTCTACCAAGGTATAGCAAAGTCTACCAAGGTATAGCAGGGTCTACCAAGGTATAGCAAAGTCTACCAAGGTATAGCAGGGTCTACCAAGGTATAGCAGGGTCTACCAAGGTATAGCAAAGTCTACCAAGGTCCAGCAAAGTCTACCAAGGTCCAGCAAAGTCTATCAAGGTCCAGCAAAGTCTACCAAGGTATAGCAAAGTCTACCAAGGTCCAGCAAAGTCTACCAAGGTCCAGCAAAGTCTACCAAGGTATAGCAAAGTCTACCAAGGTCCAGCAAAGTCTACCAAGGTCCAGCAAAGTCTACCAAGGTATAGCAAAGTCTACCAAGGCACTTTGGGTCAAACGATTCGGAACGGGCCGAAACTCGCTCAGCAACCCCCAGGAGCCGTGATAGGATCATCGGTTACAACGAAACGGCGAAAAAAACCTAACTTTTGACGCGGGCCACTAGGTGCCTCGAAAACCACATAACGGAGACGGGCTGGTCGTGCTGGACGCGACGGTGAGGTCGCCTTTCCGATCGGAGTCCGTGACCTGAACGCGAAACCTGAAATGCGACCCTGATTGGTGGCATGAGGTACGAGGGCTGTGTCGGGTGGGCGATGAGTCGAATTCGGGGCTGGAAAAGGAAGGAGTACCAAACTGTTATTAGATTACCAAACTGTGATCACAGCCTCCTCGGTCGTTTCGAGCCCCACGGAGCAAAGATAAAGTGATGTGTTGTAACTGGGCCAACCCTGGAACACCAACAGGGCATGTGGATGTGTCATTTCTCACAGAAAAGTACAGGAAGGTCAGTTAGACACCAAAACCAAAACACCACCCTATAGAGTGTCAGAGGGCACGTGGGTTGGCAAGGAGTCAAGTTCGGAGCTCGGGAGAAATGGATTACAAAAGTGTCATAAGATCACCAAGCCGTCATCCCGACCCTAAGTCCCAAGGGTCGAGGCGAAAAAAAAAAAAAAAAGTCAGACACCTGAGAACTCGGACACCACCCTCTGGGGTGGCCTAGGACACCCTACAGGGTGGTGTGAGGTCGTGTCCAGTTTGAAGCTGCTAGGGGACATATCACCAAAGTGTCCCGAATTACCAAAGTGGTTTTTCACGATTTTAAGGCACACGGAACCTCCAAACTTCACCAGACTCTGCCACGGCGACGCGCTGGCCGAGACGCACCTTTTGACCGAAGCATTTGACCCTAGACTCGACCCGGATTCGGTGGGCCTGCGACCTCGCTTTCTGAGATTTCGTCTTTTTCCACCGAAAAACTCAGCGGATCCTCTTCCAAGGTATAAGTCTTAGGCCTTCTGGCCTCCACAAGACCTATGGGCACACCCGGCACTCGGGCGCTCGTATCGGTCCCAGACTTCGCGTGGGTCGCCCCCTAGGCCTACCGCACCGCGTATCCGAAGCCCCGCCCCCTAAGTGGGCGGGAACAGGAAGTAGCCTCTGGAAGGTCCTAGGGACGCGGGACCTGGACGTGAGCGCTCGACTCTGCGTCCACAGTCGCCCTGACCGCTTTTTATCCTGGACATAAACGGGCTGGTTAGTGACTTATATCACCAAAGTGTCACCTATGACGACTCGGGTCTCAGGCCCTGGCTCCCGAACCCTAAGGCCCACGGTCACGGGGCTCCGATATGTCGCTCGTGCACGGGCCCCGCACGTCATACTCGGATCCGGCGGGCCTGCGACCTCCGCTTCCCTTGCGGGACCCCGAGACGTCGCTCCGTCACGGAGAGGCCTACGGACTTCTGCATCGGGGGCTGTATCTCAGCGACCTCTCGACCCCTAACCTCCAGACTCTGATATGTCGCTCGTGCTCGGGCCCCGTCCGTCATATGTCGATCCGGCGGGCCTATGACCTCCGCTTCCCTCGCGGGACCTCGAGACAACATTCTCCGGCCTAGGCCTAAGGACGCCCGCGTAGGGGGCCGTATCTCGGCGACCTCTCGACCCACGACCTCGAGGCTCCGATATGTCGCTCGTGCCCGGGCCCCGTCCGTCGTACGCGAATTCAACCCAACCCTGAGTCCAACCCCGAGTCCAACCTCGAGTCCAACCCTGAGTCCAACCCTAACTTGTCCTTCCTATTTAGGCTCCCAATCCTAATCTATCCCTCCTATTTAGAGCTCTAACCCTGGGTCCTTTTAGATGAAGGTCCTGGCCCAAATGGGGGACCTAGGATTTTAATTTTTCAAATAATGATCCAACTTGGGTTTATGATCTTGGATGTAGGATTCTAGCCGATCTCAGTGTTTTTTATTGGAGTAATGGATGCTTGTGCATTGCAGCTAGGGAGAAGGATGGACGGCGTGTTGACTCTGAACCTGAGTAGGACTGGGTGAAATAGACATTAGGATTTTTTTTTCTCCTCTTTGTGTGTGAGCCAGTGCCTTCAAAGGATGAAAACCCATCCTTAAACATTACATATATTAACTCTAACCTAACCCTTCAGGACTCTCCTGTAAATGACACTGTAAATCTCACTCACATCATGTGATGATGTAAGGATGTAAGGATACCTTACACATCACCAAGTCTGGTTGTAATGAATGGGGAAAGGGGCTAACCCAGTTAACGTGGTAAATAGTATAAATAAATAAATACTTACCTGTCGTGGTGAGGATGGTCCGGGTGTCGGGGATGATGCGTGGCGTTGCCGGGTAGAGGGTGCCTGAATAGAGAGAAAGCATAGAATAAATTGTAAATAAGGCTATCTGAATTGTTAGGAATGGTATGAGTTGAGAATGTTCCCTCCAGTTTCAGCTGTAGCTGGATTGGCTGCTAGGTCCTAGAGGGGAGGGACCTTTTGGATAAAACAGGAGGAAGTAAGGGGGGAGGGGGGAAGAAAGGATGGCGTGAGGCCTAAAATGTATAACACCAGTAACTGCCTGGAGTTACGGTGTGAACCAGCTGTGGTTCTTTTTCGCGTTTGTAAATAACCCTGGTGTGTGTGGACAAATAAAGTAAAGGTGTTAGAACTGGGACTTGAGCTTTTGTCCTCTTTGGTCTCCTATGCTTGGCTCAACATACTACAATTCATGTTACACATCATCTCCTGCTGAAATAAATAAAGGTAGGTGGATAGACAGACAGACACATTGATTGATGGATACTTTAATGATCCCCAAGAAAATTAATGCCCCTGTAGCATAATACAACTAATAATTAAAAGTGCAAAACAACCGTAAATAATTCACGACACAAGTCAAAAACACAACTGTCCTGTCATTTACAAAAAAAAAACATGGATAACTGTTAACTGTAATGACTAGGCATTGGCCTATTTAGTTTCAGTGTAAAGTCAAGTCAAGTCAACTTTATTTATATAGCGCTTTTTACAATAGACATTGTCTCAAAGCAACTTTACAAAATCCAGGACCAACAGATACAAAAACGCCTGTTGAGCAAGCCGAGGGCGACTGTGGCAAGGAAAAACTCCCTGAAAATTACAGGAAGAAACCTTGAGAGGAATCAGACTCAGCAGGGCCCATCCTTCTTGGGTGGTCTGGAGGAAACTTTAAATAAATACACGATTTACACAGAGCATACGAACACAGAATTAAATGATCTAAAAGTTATAACTGGTAATAAATAGATAAATAGATAAATAATAATAGAGTTGTTCTTCGCTGTAGTCTTCAATAAAGTCTGTAGTGAGTTCTTGTCATTCTTGGTGCAATTACTCCAGACCCGTCACATCCGGCAGGAGCAGCATAGTTGTCACGGCAGTCTCGACTTTAATCCTTAACCTCGGCGGGTGAACAGGTTTCCATCAGAATGCCTTTGGAGTAAAACAAAAAAAAAATTAGTTAATAATGTACAATGCTAGTTGAGTAAAACAGTTTTACAGAGAGTTTTAGACTCCGGCAGCCCTAATTATTACAGCATAACTAAAAGGGAGAGCGAGCAGGTAACAAGGTCATGAAGGCTTTCACAGGACATCAGCGCCCACCTCTCCTACCCAAACCTGAGTGATTGGACAAGAGAGGCAGAACGACAGCAACCCAACATCCCTGATCACCACAAGTTTCTATGACCAAGAACCCCCAAGCTCTGCTCCTCTGTCTATATTAATCAAAAGCCTGAGAAAATAAATATGTTTTCAGTCTAGACTTAAACATTGAGACTGTGTCCGAATCCCGAACAGAGGCAGGAAGATTATTCCAAAGTTGTGGAGCTTTGTAAGAAACGCTCTTCCACCAGCTGTGATGTTTTTAATTTTAGGAACTATAAGTAACCCTGCATCTTGTGAACGAAGTGGACGCGCTGGGCTGTAGTGATTAATAAGTTCACTCAGATACTGTGGAGCCAGACCATGTAGCGCTTTATAAGTTAGTAAAAGTGTTTTGTAATCAATGTGGAATTTAACTGGCAGCCAGTGTAGAGATGATAGAACAGGACTAATATGATCACATTTTTTTGTTCTAGTTAGCACTCGAGCTGCTGCATTTTGAACTAACTGGAGTTTGTTTATGGATCTACCAGAGCATCCAGTTAGAAGAGCATTACAATAATCTAACCCAGAAGTTATAAACGCATGGATCAGTTTTTCGGCGTCATTAACAGATAGTATATTTCATATTTTAGAGGTATTACGCAAATGATAGAAAGCAACTCTAGTAATATTATTAACGTGTGTATCAAAGGAGAGATCTGAATCTAGTGTGACACCCAAGTTTTTTACATCTGGGCTGGGAGTAACAGAGAACGTGTTTAGGTTTAGCACCAGGTTAGACAACTTGTCTCTTGCAGCTTTAGAGCCAACAAGTAAAACCTCAGTTTTATCTGAATTAAGTAAAAGAAAATTACACGACATCCAGTTTTTTATGTCGTTTACACAATCTTCTATCTTACTGATTGTGTCAGTATCATTTGGTTTGGCTGATATATACAGCTGTGTGTCATCTGCATAGCAGTGAAAGTTTATGCCATGTTTATGAATAATTTCACCTAGTGGAAGCATATAGAGTGTAAATAATAGTGGTCCCAGTACCGACCCCTGTGGAACACCACACTTTACTTTTGTAGTTTCCGAGCATTTATTATTTACATAAACAAATTGCGAGCGGTCAGTCAGATATGATTTAAACCAAGAGAGTGCGAGTCCTTTAACACCTACTGTATTTTCTAGCCTCTCCAGTAAAATGTTCTGATCGACCGTATCAAACGCTGCACTAAGATCTAATAGAACAAGAAAAAAGACACATCCATTATCAGAAGACATTAACAACTCGTTAACTACTCTAATTAATGCGGTTTCGGTACTATGATTGGGTCTAAATCCTGATTGAAATTTTTCATGAAACCAATTTTAATTCAAATAAGAACATAACTGTTTGGAAACGACTTTTTCTAATATCTTTGAGACAAAAGGAAGGTTTGAAATTGGCCTATAATTAGCTAGTACATGTGGATCAAGATTAGGTTTTTTAATCAGGGGTTTAATAACAGCACTTTTAAACAATTTAGGTACGTACCCAAGGCTAAGGGATGCATTGATTAATGTGAGCAGGGGCTCTACAATAGCTGGGAGTAAATCTTTAAGTAAATGAGTTGGAACAGGATCGAGTATACACGATGATGACTTCGATGATTTAATCAACACAGTTAGTTCATTTTGGGAGATTGGATTAAAGGAATTTAGTTGGATTAACTCGTTACTATTATCACCAATGCTGCTCGGAGTGAGTCCATACTTAACATTGGGAAGTGACACACTCTGACTCTGAAGTCGTATTTTTTCTATCTTGTCATTAAAGAATTTTAAAAAATCATCGCTGGTACAGTCGGGTGGTTATTAGATTCAGTTTCATTGACGTTTTTAGTTAATTTGGACACTGTCTCAAAAAGGAATCTGGAATTGTTTTTATTTTTCTCTATTAGGGATGAATAATATAAAGATTTAGCTTTTATAAGTGCATGTTTATACTCAGTTAGAGCATCTTTCCAAGCAATCTTATACACCTCCAGTGTAGTGTGACGCTACTTGCGTTCTAATTTCCGTGCTGCTTGTTTAAGTGCGCATGTGTGGTCATTGTACCAAGGAGCAAGTTTTTTCTCCCTAATCAGTTTAGTTTTGAGTGGGGCTACGTTATCTAAGGTTGTGCGCAGTACGGTCTCTAGGTTTTGAGTTGCCTGATCTAGTTCTTTGGGTTCTGATGCTGATATATTTGGTAATTATGGTAGGCAGTTTATAAACGCTGCTGCAGTTGCAGATGTAATAGTGCGCTTACATTTAAAACGATGTGGTTGCTGTATATTATTGGACAGGGACACTTCATAAATTAGTAGGGAGTGATCAGAGATTAAGTCATTCTGTGGTACAATTTCCAGGTTGTCTATGTTTATACCATAAGTAAGTATTAAATCTAAGGTATGTATACAGCGGTGAGTGGGTCCTGTTACATTTTGGGTGATGCCTAAAGATTCTAAAATAGAATCAAACGCAATTTTGAGTGGATTACACTTATCCTCATAATGAATATTAAAGTCACCAACAATTAAAGCTTTTTTAGTTGATAAGACTAATTTAGAAAGAAAATCGGCAAATTCGTTAAGAAATTCTGAGTAAGGACCAGGGGGTCGATAAACAGTAACCAGTTTAAACATACTAGTTTTATCAGATGAACATTTATTGGCTATGTCAGAGATAAGAACTTCAAACGAGTTTGTTATGGGAGATGATTTTACAGTAAGACCTATGTCTTTATCATAAATTGTGGCTATTCCTCCACCACGACCACTAAGACGTGGCTTATGTTCATAACTGTAACCCGGAGGAGATGCTTCATTTAAACCTAGATACTCATCAGATCTAGCCCAGGTCTCAGTTAAACACAGGGCACTAAGACTATTATCTGTTAGGATCCGCCAGCACTTACCGTTTATTTCCAGCGTTTTGTTTTATTCCGGTTTGTATTTTGTTTTTCTCCGTTTTCTTTAGTTTCCCCGATCGCTTTTGTTCTTGGTGGTGGTTCGCGTTTGTTTTCCCGTTTTTGCTCCCTTCTCCCCCTAGCGGCCTGGAGCGGTACTGTTTTCGGAGGTTGCTGCGGTTCCAGCCAATAGATCGCTGGAGGGCGGACCCCACACACACCTGCGCCTCATTCCTCATCTCATCAACTCCTGCATTTAAACGCCGGCTTTTCTCTCACTCGTCGCCAGATTGTCTGCTTGCCATACGGTACACAGACGGCCGTTCGTTGTGTCCTTAAGACCGTGAGTCTACTTCTTTTACCTGCTCCGCTTAAACGTATTTTGTTTTTCATCGCCTCCTAGACCTTCCCCCCGTTCCTGCGTTCCTGCCGTTCCTGGTTCTCCTGTGTTCCTGCCGTTCCTGGTTTTCCTGTGTTCCTGCCGTTCCTGGTTTTCCTGCCGTTCCGCCGTTCCTGGTTCCCCTGTGTTCCTGCCGTTCCTGGTCATCCTGCATTCCTGCCGTTCTTGGTTCTCCTGCGTTCCTGCCATTCCTGGTCATCCTGCATTCCGGTTCATCACTCCTGGTCATCAGTCCGCCCTGCAGTTCCCCGGCGCTTCCAGTACCGCTCCTGCCGCTCCCCTCTCGTTTTCTGTTATCTTTTTGGTTGTTTGTTTTAGTCGTTATTTATTATTTGTTTAAATAAATATCGTATTTTCACTTCTGGGTTTTGTTGTTTGTGCACTCGCCTTTGGGTTCCCCCCTAGTCCTTGGTGGGTTATTAACTAACCCTAACAGTACAATCTGGCCACCATGGAACCCACGGGTGCACAAACGGGTGGGGACCTGACCGTTGAGGAGATCCTTACCCGCCATAACCAGATGCTGGGGACACTCAGCCAGCAGCTCGCTGGCTTGACCCAGCAAGTAGTACGTCTAATACCTCCTAACCCTGTACCTCTTGCTCCTCCCCAGGTTCCGGTCGTACCTCCGACGGGTCCCGTGGTTCCAGGGTCCTCCGTGGAAACACCTGTCCCCAACCCCGAGCCCTTCTGTGGAGACCTGGAGAGGTGCAGAGGGTTTTTGTTCCAATGCGAATCCATTTTCCGTCAGCGTCCCACTACCTTTGCCACCGAGGCCAGTAAGGTGGCCTTTATTATTGGTCACCTGAGAGGCAGGGCCCTGACCTGGGCCGAAGCGGTACAGTCACAGACGGACCCTCGAGAGGGCTCATTTGTTGACTTCCTCGCCCGGTTCAGGACAGTGTTTGACCACCCGGATTATTCGGGGAGTGCCTCTTCCCGACTATTTTCCCTGCGCCAAGGTTCCCGGTCCGTGGCTGATTATTCTATTGAGTTCTGGACCTTGGCCGCCGACTCGGGGTGGAACGACGAGGCCCTCCGGGAGGCTTTCCGGCAGGGTCTCATCGACTCCCTGAGGGATGAGTTGGCGGCAAGGGACGAGAGCCCCGACCTCCACTCCCTGGTAGCTCTGGCCATCCGCTTGGATAACCGCCTCCGCGGCCGCCGCCATGAAAGGGCGGCCAGAACCGGGTCCAGGCTACCTTCCCCTTTGACCTGTTCGAGCCCCTCAGAGCCCTCAGGTGCCTCCAGTGTTGCCCCTATACCCTTAGTACCAATGCCTGAACCCATGCAGCTGGGGCGTGCCCGGTTAACCCCCCAGGAGCGGGCTAACCGCTTCAGGGCCGGGCAATGCCTTTATTGTGGTCAGGCAGGCCATATTCTCCGGGTATGCCCTGTCCGGCCAAAAGAGGGCGCCCGTCAGTAGCCGTGGGGGTACTGGCGGGCGACTCTCAGCTATCCCCCCTCCCACAACTATCCCAATCCTCCCAGCAACGCCACCTCCGCATGCAGGCAACCCTTTGTTGCCATGGCTGCTCGGTCCCTCTCCAGGTCTTAGTGGACTCGGGTGCGGAGGACAACCTGTTGGACGAAGGGCTGGCAAGTCAGCTGGGGGGGACCCTGGAGCCCCTGGACCCTCCTATCACTGCGCGAGCCCTGGATGGACGGATCATTGCCCGGGTGACCCACCGTACCGCGCCTTTGTCACTGCTCCTCTCAGGAAACCACTGGGAGACCCTCTCCTTCATAGTTATCAAAGCTCCTCAGACCCCCCTGGTCCTAGGCTACCCCTGGTTGGCACGTCACAACCCCCACATCGACTGGGCTCGTGGACGAGTTGTGGCTTGGAGCGACTTTTGCCACGCCAACTGTCTGGTCTCCGCCATCCCTCAGCCGGGGAACGGGACAAGCACCACCCCCTCTGCAGCATCCCCTGACCTGTCCAAGGTGCCCCGGGAGTACCACTTCCTCCGCGAGGTGTTCAGCAAGTACCGGGCCCAGTCTCTACCCCCCCACCGACCCTACGATTGTGCCATCGACTTGCTGCCTGGTGCCCCACTGCCTACCAGTCGGCTCTATAACCTCTCTCGTGCTGAGAGGAGCACGATGGAGAGCTACATCTCGGAGTCTCTGGCCGCCGGAATCATCCGCCCCTCATCATCTCCCTTAGGAGCTGGTTTCTTTTTTGTCGAAAAGAAGGATAAGACCCTGCGGCCATGCATCGACTACCGGGGCCTCAACCAGATCACGGTCAAGAACCGGTATCCCCTGCCGTTGATGTCGTCGGCCTTTGAACCCCTGCACAGTGCTACCATCTTCACAAAGTTGGACCTGCGTAACGCGTATCACCTGGTGCGGATCCGAGAAGGCGACGAGTGGAAGACGGCGTTCAACACCCCGCTCGGCCACTTCGAGTACCTCGTGATGCCCTTCGGGCTTTGTAACGCCCCAGCAGTCTTCCAAGCCTTGGCCAACGATGTGCTCAGAGACTTCCTCAACCGGTTCGTGTTCGTCTACCTTGACGACATCTTGATTTTTTCCAAGTCCCGGGAAGAACACGGAGCGCATGTCCGGAGGGTCCTCTCTCGGTTATTGGAGAACAGATTGTTCGTCAAGGTCGAGAAGTGCGAGTTCCACGTCGACTCTGTGGAATTCCTCGGGGTCGTTCTGGAGAGCGGCCAGGTTAGAGCCGACCCACACAAGATCCGAGCGGTCACAGAGTGGCCTACCCCTACCACTCGGAAAGAGCTCCAACGCTTCCTGGGTTTCGCTAACTTCTACCGACGATTCATCCGAAACTACAGCCACGTGGCAGCACCCCTCACTCGCCTCACCTCGACTAAAATTTCCTTCACCTGGCCCCGGGAGGCAGAGGAAGCTTTTCTCCGGCTCAAGACCTTGTTCACTTCCGCCCCCATCCTCATCCAGCCCGACCCCGACAAGTCGTTCGTGGTGGAGGTGGATGCATCCGATACTGGGGTAGGGGCTGTGCTCTCCCAGCGGGCGAGTCCCGAGAACCCTCTGCACCCTTGTGCTTTTTTTTCACGTCGCCTTTCTTCAGCTGAGGCCAATTACGATGTCGGGGACCGTGAGCTACTGGCAGTGAAACTGGCCTTGGAGGAGTGGAGGCACTGGCTGGAGGGGGCCGCTCAGCCCTTTGTCGTCTGGACGGATCACAAGAATTTGTCTTACGTCCAGACGGCAAAGAGGCTGAACGCCAGGCAAGCCAGATGGGCACTATTCTTCGCCCGGTTTGATTTTACTTTGACCTACCGGCCTGGATCCCGGAACATCAAACCGGACGCCCTCTCTCGCCAGTTTGCCCCGAAGGAAGCCCTCACCTCTTCCGAGACTATCCTCCCGCCGAGTCGACTTGTTGGGCTCCTCACTTGGGACGTTCGTCGTCTAGTCACCGAAGCCCAGGCCCAGGAACCAGACCCCAGGACAGGAACCCAAACCCGTCTCTTCGTCCCGGCCACAGCTCGCTCGCCGGTCCTTCAATGGGCCCATGCGTCCCGCGTCGCCTGCCATCCCGGGACTAGTCGTACCTTATCCTTCCTAAAGAGGCATTTCTGGTGGCCATCCTTGGAGAAGGATGTTAGGGAATTTGTGGCGGCCTGTACCATCTGCGCACGCAACAAAGCATCCCATCAATCTCCTGCGGGGCTACTTCAGCCTCTCCCTATCCCGAGTCGCCCATGGTCCCATATTGCCTTGGACTTCGTCACGGGCCTTCCGGATTCCAACGGGAACACAGTCATCCTCACCATCGTTGACCGGTTTTCCAAGGCCGTACATTTTGCTGCTCTGCCGAAGCTCCCCACAGCCTTCCAAACAGCAGAACTTTTAGTTAATCTAGTTTTTCGCGTTCATGGAATACCATTGGACATTGTGTCAGACCGAGGACCCCAATTCACCTCCCAGGTTTGGAAGGCCTTCTGCAGGGCACTGGGCGCCACAGTCAGCTTGTCCTCCGGCTTCCACCCACAGTCCAACGGTCAGGCGGAGAGGACCAACCAGGGCCTGGAGTCGGCCTTACGGTGCATGGCTGCTCGCAACCCCAAGGCCTGGAGCTCCCACCTGGCCTGGGTCGAGTATGCCCACAACTCCCTGGTGTCATCTGCCACAGGATTGTCCCCCTTCGAGGCCTCCTTAGGCTACCAGCCACCACTGTTCCCCGAACAAGAAGCCGATGTGGCAGTCCCCTCTGTTGGGCACCACCTTCGCAGGTGCCGAAGACTCTGGCGCTCCACCAGGACCACCCTCCTGCGCACTCGGGACGCCAACCAGCAGTCGGCCGATCGTCGTAGAAGACCGGCCCCCCCCTATGCTCCTGGTCAAGCTGTCTGGTTGTCCACCCTTCACATCCCCTTACGTGTTGAGTCTCGGAAACTCTCCCCCCGCTTCATCGGCCCCTACACCGTCGAGAAGATCATCAACCCCACGTCGGTACGACTGAAACTCCCCCGCCACATGCGGATCCACCCCACATTCCACGTCTCCCAGCTCAAGCCCGTGGTTTCCTCACCCTTGAACCCTCCGACCGAACCCCCACCACCCCCCCGGCTCATCGATGGGCATCCGGCATACACGGTTCGCCGGTTGCTGGATGTCCGTAGACGTGGTCGGGGCCTCCAATACCTGGTAGATTGGGAGGGTTATGGGCCTGAGGAGCGGTCGTGGGTTCCCCGGGTTGCCATCCTTGACTCCAACCTGGTCCGCGAGTTCCACCGTCTACATCCTGATAGACCCGGTAGGCCACCTAGAGGTGGCCGTTGAGGGGGGGGTACTGTTAGGATCCGCCAGCACTTACCGTTTATTTCCAGCGTTTTGTTTTATTCCGGTTTGTATTTTGTTTTTCTCCGTTTTCTTTAGTTTCCCCGATCGCTTTTGTTCTTGGTGGTGGTTCGCGTTTGTTTTCCCGTTTTTGCTCCCTTCTCCCCCTAGCGGCCTGGAGCGGTACTGTTTTCGGAGGTTGCTGCGGTTCCAGCCAATAGATCGCTGGAGGGCGGACCCCACACACACCTGCGCCTCATTCCTCATCTCATCAACTCCTGCATTTAAACGCCGGCTTTTCTCTCACTCGTCGCCAGATTGTCTGCTTGCCATACGGTACACAGACGGCCGTTCGTTGTGTCCTTAAGACCGTGAGTCTACTTCTTTTACCTGCTCCGCTTAAACGTATTTTGTTTTTCATCGCCTCCTAGACCTTCCCCCCGTTCCTGCGTTCCTGCCGTTCCTGGTTCTCCTGTGTTCCTGCCGTTCCTGGTTTTCCTGTGTTCCTGCCGTTCCTGGTTTTCCTGCCGTTCCGCCGTTCCTGGTTCCCCTGTGTTCCTGCCGTTCCTGGTCATCCTGCATTCCTGCCGTTCTTGGTTCTCCTGCGTTCCTGCCATTCCTGGTCATCCTGCATTCCGGTTCATCACTCCTGGTCATCAGTCCGCCCTGCAGTTCCCCGGCGCTTCCAGTACCGCTCCTGCCGCTCCCCTCTCGTTTTCTGTTATCTTTTTGGTTGTTTGTTTTAGTCGTTATTTATTATTTGTTTAAATAAATATCGTATTTTCACTTCTGGGTTTTGTTGTTTGTGCACTCGCCTTTGGGTTCCCCCCTAGTCCTTGGTGGGTTATTAACTAACCCTAACAATTATCTGTAATTATTTCATTTACAATTACTGTTTTGCATGCAAGTGACCTGATGTTTAGAAGTCCTAACTTTAGTTTAGCTTTACTATGGTTTTCATGATGCTCATTTAGATTAATTTTAATTATTATGACATACTTTTTGATTTAGTTTTGGCTTACACCTGCCACGGTAAACAGACACAGTCTCAATGGTTTGTGACCTAAGGATTCCAGGTGACGTCCGATGGCGACTCGCAGACAGTCGGTTAGGCCTGTTAGTCTGCTGCCTGGTCTTGGCTCTGGATAGTCATTTAATAGCAAAGATTTAATAGCAATCACCTATTTATTATTAGTCGGCAGTAATACAATCACAAGAACTAGAATAAACTCTCCTGTCTCTACACAATCACCACTTTGAGTTTCATGTCAATCAGACACCATCTTGTGCTGGCACCTCTAAAATGGCTGCCAAACACGGCCAGCAAAAGGGGCAAGAACAGACGTGTTTGAATTTCAACCAATGAGAGGCCAAAGATTTGCATATTGCCAATAGGAGAGCAAGGATTAGCATACAGCTCATTTGAATGCCACTAATTTGATTTCAACCCTAACCCGAGAGAACTCAACAAGACAGGTGACTGGTTTCTAACCTACAGCCTAGAATCTAGCAAAAATATCTGTGCTGAGCTCGGCCCACTGCACTACTCCAACAGCCACTTATTAAACACCTTTTAATGCTCATATAAACTGCACACACAGTAAGTCAATACTACTTCAAATTATAACCATACGCTTTCTAATTCCCACGCTAACGAAACACGGACCATTCACACCACTCACCCTAAAACCCTCATACTTAATCCTGGTCATGTTTACCCATTCAATTTATATACATTATTATCCTATATATTACATACATGGAAATACAACATCTAGGGTTAGATACAACATCTACTATTATTTAGAATGCGTCTTTTAGGTATCTATTAAACTTGTAAAGTGCATGCAACTTTTTAAACAATTACACTTCAAGGTAGGATAACCCCAGCAGGGGAACACCCCCAACTGGGGGGCGCCCAGATGACCACTACACCAGCACAGACAAGATTCGAACTCGGGAACTCCACACCGCAAAGCTCTACTGTGCTAACAGTATCCTCTAACATACACAGCTAACTGTGTAAAATAATAACACTCTTTTTACAAACAAAATATAAGCTGATAAAAAACACTTAGCAATGTACAAGAACAGAAAAAACACGATCATTTTATACTTTTGTCAAACTAATTACTTTGCATAGTGCAACAAAATGATGAAAAACAATACATTTCAATTAGCACCACAAAACGGAAAATACTTAACAAAATCCTCAGTTTAAAACGATGTCTTCAAATATACAGAAATGTAAATATTTCAATGTCTAAAAACAATTACGTGTGTTATTGTTAAGTAAACACATGAAGCACACTTGCACATTTACACTATTTTTCTTCTTTGCAACATTAAAAACATTATGACATAAAGAATTTAAAATCAGCCTATTCTGATGGTCTTCTATTTATTTATTTATTTATTTATACACCCTCTAATTCTTGTATTTTACTTATATAAAATCAGGTTATACCGAAAAAATTAAATATTCGAAGCACAAGCTTTTGGATTTATATAATTTGAATTCAATAAATGATATGTTCATAGAGAACAATTTCTCTATATTATCTTTTAAACGATCATTCATTATTCTCACTATTTCATTGCTTTTTTTACTGGTGGTGAAGATGTAGTTATACATTATAACCACTAGATGTCAGTAGATGCCACCACAAAGAGCAGGTGTACTAATTATTGTCTGCAAATACAAAGATTCCACATTTATTTTTCACATTCAATTATATACACAAAACAACCACACTATGCAAATAACATATGTTTTAAGTAGAAATAGAAAATAAATTAACGGTAGTTACTCATTACACAAGGTTAATCAGTTCACAAGGTTATATCAAACAATATACAATATACTATCTCCAATTCACCTCACTTGCATGTCTTCGAACTGTGGGAGGAAATCAGAGAAGTATGCTATCACTGACCAACATTGCATTTTGTAAATCTGAACAGATTTAGCTAATTTAATAATGTAACAGAATTAAATAATTGTGCTAATAAATAAATTTTAATTAGCTTTATCCTTTCAAGAATAGTAGGAAGCTTTCTTAAACATAAAACAGTTTTTTTTACAGGTTTCGTAAGATGAACACTGTCTACTGTTTCAGGCCTGAAAGATGCCCTGTGGCAGGTAATGATGTTCCCAGCCATACTGAAAATTCGTTCAGAAGTGGAATTATTTGCAGATATTCAGGTAGCACGGTGGCTAAGTTGCTAGTACCGTCGCCTCACAGCAAAAAGGTCCTGGGTTCGATCCCCAGTTGGGACGGTCTGGGCCCTTTCTGTGTGAATTTTGTATGTTCTCGACGTGTCTGCGTGGGTTTCCTCCCGGTAGACAGTGTTCCTCTTACGAAACCTGTAAAAAAACTGTACATGGAGGAAGTGGAAAAGAAGGCACTAAGGACCTACTCAGGGACACCACCGAGTCATTGGTTCAGATATGTGGACGACACCTGGGTTAAAATAAAATCAGAGGAAGTACCACATTTCACAGACCACATCAACTCGGTGGACAAACACATCAAGTTCACAAGGGAGGATGCAAGCGACAACGTTTTAGCCTTCTTAGACTGTGAAATTGCTAGTAAAGATGGGGGACGGTCAAAAGTAAATGTTTACCGCAAACCAACGCACACGGACCAGTACTTAAGGTTTGACTCCCATCATCCTTTGGAGCACAAACTAGGAGTCATCAGGATGCTGCACCACCGGGCGAACAGCATCCCCACAGACACTACAGCCAAGGATAGAGAGGAATCTCATGTCAAGAAGGTCCTGGGTGAATGTGGTTACCCCAACTGGGCATTCGTAAAAGCGGGAAAAATGCCCAAACACGGCTCCAGTGGATCGAAGGGAGGAGAAGAACAACCGCGGGCTAAGCGCAAACCAGTGGTGATTCCGTATGTGGAGGGAGTATCGGAACAATTAAGACGGATATTCTCCAAACACCGTGTTTCAGTTGCTTTCAAACCCCAGAACACGCTACGCCAGAAATGAGTTCACCCTAAGGCCCGGGTTCCTCGACACAAACAGAGTAACGTAGTGTATGCTGTTAGGTGCCGGGAGCAGTGTTGCCAACTCCTCAGTAAGGAAAGTAGCTATTGGCTGTCCTAAAAGTCGCTAACAGTCGCTAAATGACGTCATCACCTAATTTGCATAAGGTTCATTTGCATGTAATTGACGCTGTAGAAGAGAGGAATAACATCGTGGGAGAGACAAAAAGTGGGTAAAAACACCCTAAATATGTTTAGAACTACAAATAAACATTCTTCTGTTGATTTGTGGTTTGTTCTTGTTTTTTAAGACAACATTGAGCTACTCTGGGTAGGGTTTCCTGATTGCGACAGTAATTTTCAGCCAAAATGCATGAAAAAACGCCCAAAAGACAGGATAAGCAGATGATGTTTAGCATTTCACAAATAATAAACCAGTTAAACCATCATGACGTACAAATTAATATCTATATGTACAGATCAGTAATTATACATTATAAAGGGCAAATTATTTTGCTTGCATGTCTTTAAAACAATTTCCAACAAAATCCGCTATTTTGGTGGAAACCGCTTAATCTGGCAACCCTGACTGTGAGACTGACCACCCGTAAGTGCTTGGGGGGCGGAGGGGATCACGGCAGCACCCGCTGCTCATTGAGGACAATAACTGCAGAACAATGTGTGTTTCCGCGTTCGAGTCTCCAAGTGTCCAATAACACCAGAAAAAGTCTTTTTGAAAAAAAGTCGCTAGAGGGGTCTGAAAAGTCGCTAAATATAGCGACAATGTCGCTAAGTTGGCAACACTGGCCGGGAGGATTGCCGGGAACTGTACATCGGGGAAACTAAACAGCCACTGGTGAAACGGATGGCCCAACATAGAAGATCGACCTCTTCTGGCTAGGACTCTGCGGTTTACACCCACCTGCAAGCCAGCGGCCACTCATTTAATGATGAAGATGTGCAGATCCTTGACAAGGAGGAACGCTGGTTTGAACGAGGAGTGAAGAGGGAACGACCATCTCTGAACCGGGGAGGGGGCCTGAGAGTACATCTCTCACCATCGTACAACGCCGTAATAGGAGCTTTACCCCAATCATGTGTGAAAGACACACATGACCAGGCACGTGCACAGACATTTTTGGGGGCAGGTGCTCAAGCCAAAAAAAAGGGCACCCATCGCCAAAATTATTAGTAAAATAAAAAAAACTGTAGAATATTTAACTTACATATTTATTTTGTTAACACAATCAATACACATCTAATCAAATAACTCAAATTATCAAATTGCATAAATAAATGAAAAACAGGCAAAAACACGGCCATATTGTGCACGCGTTTTAATAACCAAACATCTCATACTGATACATCTCCCTCATTAGCTTTACTGGTAGATTTGCCTAATCCAGGATAAAAGAGAGCTGCTACCCTGAGCTGCTTGTTGTAGTTCCTTTTCTTTCTGCTTTTGTAACCTTTCTTTTCTTGGCATTATGCTGCAAAATTTGTAAATGAGATAAATCAATGTTGTGTATAATTATCAAGAGTGACTTACCGAATCTCCATAAAGGGGAGAACACAGTATACATCATTTTACTGTTTTCTGACAGAGTTGAAGCATTACACTAATAATATACCATTACTAGTATCAATTTACCTCACCAGACTGTCATGTAGCTCAACTTAAGACCTACCTTTGATTTCAAATCAGAAACCCACTTTGGGTACTTAATGTTAACAATGGGTCTATTATTATGCCAGTAAAATCAAATAAACAGCTAAAAAACATTTTCTTATTTATTCATCATTTTTTGTATGCTGTTCTATATCATAGAGCGTTTTATTTAGCCTTCTACATATATTAGTTTGTAATGTTAATTATTCTTCATTTGTAAACCTCAACTGTTGAAGTATAAATGCTTGCATGAAAATAACTTGTTTGTATCTATTTTCAACACTTTACTGTGAAAGCTACTTGACTTGAAATAAAAGCAATATTTATAAAACAGTTTGTAGGTTGTGAGGGACATTAATAAGTGTATATTAAAAATAGTTTGACATTATTATAATAAATAATCTTAGAGTTTAATAGATTTATTTGTCTCTAATATAAAAATATTATGGATTTACTGATTTTAACTATAAATTAAAATAAAATTAAAATAAAAGCATTATCTATAAAACAAGGTTTGTAGGTTGTGATGAATATTAATATGTGTTTATAAAAATAGTTTGACATGATTCCATCAATATATTAAAAGATTTGAATGGATTTATTTCTCTGTAATAAGTGCAGTAAATGTTTCCTACGTTTTTCTGTTAGTTCGATGACGCTCCCTAACGCGTTAGCTGGACTTGGCGCTTAATCAGCGGTTTCATTTTAATTTTTCTTTAAATAAATACATTTAACCTTAAAATTATTATAAAATAGTTTTTGTAGTATGTAGCCTACTTTCATCTGTGTGAGAATTCGTAAAATAAGTAGGTGTTAGGTGTTTTATATAGATCGGAATAGCGAATGTTAAACGAATGTTAAACAGCTGGACAAGGCTTTGAAATCACGTATTTCCTGACTCATGAGTACAGAACGTGTAGACTCTGTGTTATGCATGGATGCTCTTTGTATGAAACACTGTGATTACCTGTCTGTAGTAAGTGTGTAGCAGCGGTTTGGCCTGGAGCTCAGCACTGCATGAGTGTAACCGGAGGAGGAGGCGGGGCAGGGCAGGGCAGGGCAGGGGGGCGGGAATCAGATTGAGGCAGAATTCTTACAAGAACTCAAATAAATGCCCGTCAGATATCAAAACACTTTTGGGGGGAATTGATGACAGAAAGGGTCATTTTTATTTTTAAATATTGATGAATGTAGAAAAAAAAAAATGGTCTCCAGCAGAAAGGGCACTTTTCTCATCCCCAGGGCAAAAGGGCAGGTGCTTGAGCACCACTAGGGGTCTATCTGTGCACGTGCCTGCACATGACCATTGTAATTAATGGTCATTGTGAATTTCATATGGACCTGATCACCAGTTCCATTGTTATGCAGTGGGCAGTGATCAGTCGTTATGCAAATCAACTGCATATAAGGTCGGGGTATTCAACACCAGCTCAGACTGAAGAAGTCATTCGGATTGAGTGACGAAACGTATCTCTACAACAAACTTGTGTCCAGATGAACTGATTCAACTTTGTGGACAGTAAAAAAACTGTTTTATGTTTAAGAAAGCTTCTTACTATTCATGAAAGGATGAAGCTAATTAAAACTTATTTATTAGCACAATTATTTAATTCTGTTATATTATTAAATTAGCTAAATCTGTTCAGATTTACAAAATGCAATGTTGGTCAGTGATAGCATACTTCTCGAAGATAATTAACAAAGCACACAAAACAAAATGCCCCAAAACTTTTTTGTATATTAGGTTTGCAGGACCAACCCTTTATTAACTGTAAGCATTCTCGTTTGACTTCCTGTACTAGTCCAATGAAAACATAGATTGTGTTTGTTTAAGCAGGATGATTAAAACCTGGGGGGGTAATTTTATTAAAGTTTTATTATGTAAGTTTTATTTATATAGCGCCTTTCACAGTCTTCAGTAGAGTAATCTCACCGCGGTGATGGAGGCAGAGAGTTCCAGAATTTTAGGAGCAGCAGCACCGAAAGATCTGCCACTTGTGACAAAAATTGTGGTCAAATCATGAGAATTTCAACTGCTCCATAAGTAGCGGTTAATAAATGATTCTTATTTAAGTAATAAAATACATACTGACATGTTTTACTATTATAATAAAATAAAATGTAAATTATACACTTAGAACAGCATTAACTTTAATAAAGTAAAACTATTACTACATTTGTTCAGATCCCCATAACGCTTCTTTTGATGTTTCTTTAAACTTTGGGCGGAATTATTGACGTGGTATGACGTCACGCAATGCTGTACTTCCTGACTGGAGTGTACAGGTAAAGACTCACCTGAACTGGCGCAAGCAGAACCGATTAAAGGTCGCATTTTTTATTTACTTTTTATTACCCACATATAACGCGAGCACAGAAACGGAAAGGCGCGTGTACAAGCAGATTTTAGTGCTGAGTGGGTTTGTTTTGTATTTATTATTGTTAGTTTTATGTTAGAGATGGATGTTGTGCGCGCGATGGCGCTCGTGCTGTTGCTGGTCCACACCTGGGCGCGCGGGGCGGAAGGATCAGAGGCGGCTCAGGAGTGCAGTAAAGAGTTTGAGGAAGGGCGGCAGGACTTTATTTTGAACACAGAAAAGAGCGTGACCGACGGCGCTACCTACATCGATAACCCGACTGTAAACACTCGCGCTGAGTGTTTGAAGTCCTGCTGTGCACATGCGCAGTGTAACCTGGCCCTGATCCAGCTGTGGCAGAATACGACATATTGTTTTTTGTTTGATTGTCTGCACCGGAACCAGTTCGTCTGCAGCTTCTCACGTAAACCTGGTTTCAACAGCTTCATTCTGGACCAGGTGTACCAGCGCTACCTGGCTTCACCCTCCCTTCACTCAGGTACTGTACACATCACACACAGGTACATGACATACAGAGCTACAGGTTCTGGGTACATTAGACACTGGCACAGGTACTTTATTTTCATCATTGTGTACATGTATTGTCAGGGCTGCATGTAAAGCATTTATTTGACTGTATTTATTATAGGGGAGGTGGACCGGCATCCAATAGCGAATGCAGGATCAGACGTGGTAATCAGATCTGGTGAGAGAGCTGTACTGAACGGTATTGAGAGCTGGGACGACAGAAACATCACAAAATACGAATGGATCCTCCTGAAAGGAAACAAATCTGTAATCATGGAGGTAAAACACAAGTAAACACAAGTACACAGTAACACATACACACTCTTGCGCTCTTTCACATACACACACACACACACCCCCATTTCATATAAAAATGGAGACTATGACATGTATACTACCTTTAGGAATTTGTTTTTTACATTTACATTTTCAGCATTTAGCAGACGCTTTTATCCAAAACGACTTACACAGTGAGCGGAACACGATGAGCAATTGAGGGTTAGGGGCCTTGCTCAGGGACCCAACAGTGGCAACTTGGTGGTGGCGGGGCTTGAACCGGCAACCTTCTGTTTACTAGTCCAGTACCTTAACCACTGAGCTATCACTGACCCTTTTTTTAAAGGGTTTAAATAAATAATACTAATTAATCGATGTTAGAGAGAAAATAACAAAAGATTCCGATTTATTAATAGTGTTGACAGTTCTTTTAAATGCTGTTATTTGGTTCTTTGCCTAGAGTTTAACAGTCTTCATGTTTTGTTTTGAATAATCAAGAAGAAAATACTAAAATAATTGTGCAAACTAGTCCATCACAGAGCACAAAACAGCAGTAAATATTATAGTACAGCTATAACAGCAAATATCAACAGTGTTGGGGGTTAGAGTCTGATTAGTGTGGTGGTGCCATGCGTGCAAGTCATCTATAAAAACACTGTTTATATTACGTTTGTGATGTGTGGTGTAGTCAGTGGACATGTATATGGATGTTGTGTTAAGTGCCATAATGGTCCTAAGCTAAAAGCTGTTCCTCCACATATTGGTGCAAATGATGATAGACCAGTACCACTTGCTACTGGTGACTGGGGTCCATGTATTTGCTTCACAGATCTTGACAGCTAAAGCTGTAGCCCAGTGATTTTATGAGAAAAGCTGATGAATCTTTCTTGTTAACAATAGTGCAGGTACCATACCACCCTGATGTGAAAATGCTTTCCATGGTACTGAGGTAAGAGCTTACCAGCAGTAGTCTGGGCATATTTGACGCAGTACCATCCTGCTTATTACCTGTTACTGACAGCAAAACATTTCACATTTACTGTTCCTTACACAGTTATTACAGTCAGTGTAAATCTAGGGTTACAACCTTCCATCCATGGACTAAATTAAGGATTCAAACTTATTTGGAATGTTTCTCTCAGGAGCCTTGTGGGATTTTTTTTACTTTGTACTGTAATTCTAGAGTTGATGTGCAGTCTAGTGTAAAAACTACTGAATGTATAATTACTGTATTTAATATTTATTTTTGTAGAAAACTCAGTACTTAGATCAGCGGCAGCTCTCCAACCTTTATCCTGGAGTTTATAAGTTTCAGCTAACAGTCACTGATTCAGCTGGCCAATCAGATTCCACCTCTGTCACAGTACTGGTTCTAACACCTGAACAATCAGAACGTAAGTCATTAATCTTTTTATCACTTCTCACATTAGATCCAATTATATTCTCATTCTTTTATCTAATCAGTATGATGTGCTAATGGTGCTACAAGATTTAAACATATGACCTTCTGGCAACCAACACAACCTGGGTCAACTGCAAAGTTCTTATAGGGTCATTATTTGTCTTTCACCTTCATGACATGTCAGTGAGGGGATCTCTTTTCTAAATTTCCTTTACAGTTTAGGTTAAAAGTCTACAAACATAGAACATGCATTTCACAGCTGCCTTGGTAACTGTTTTTTATTTTTTTATGACTGAATTGAAACAAGAAATTAATCTTTATAAAAAATATTCCTTCATTTCAGTTATTTGACTGCACCACCTAAAACGGAGATGGTCAGTTGTACTTCAAGAATCACAATTAAAAATCAGGTTTGCTTTGTGAGCTGCTGAAACCTACTGTAGATATACTGTCCACAGTAAAAACACTTTAGATTTATACTTTAAAAGGGTTTAAAGACTAGGATACAGAGAAAATAACCTTCAGTTGAGCTCTAAAGTGCTGATTTTTAATATAGAAATGATGGTGGTTCTTAAATTATATTTGTCCATTTTTACAAATTTCCTTTCAGCATAATGTGACAGTTTAAGTTTTCTTTCCAGCCTCAGTCAAAAGTGAAGTCAGACTAGTTATATTTATGGACAGAATTTTCTTACATCTCTACATCATTCATACAAGTTGCTGTCTGTATATTTTTGACTTACTTAACCTTCGATGCCACTCCTTTCTGAATTGTACAGAACAGGTTTAACTTGTGTGTGTATGTGTGTGTGTGTGTGTGTGTGTGTGTGTGTGTGTGTGTGTGTGTGTGTGTAAGGAAGATTACATTTGTTAAGTCAGTGTAAAGTTCAAATATACACACACAGTGTTATGGTGAATAATACAGGTGTGTTGGTGTTGTGAGTGTTGCAGCATTAATGAGTGCAGGTTCAGACATGTAGTTGTACTGAAACTGTAGGAAACAATAAGAATGCTCTTCACCACTACTGGGTAATAGAGGTAAACCTTTATCTCATGAGATTTTATATCAAAGAGTTGAGTTTAGGTGGTTCTGCTACACTTTTTTACACTCCTTACAGCCTATATAGTTTAGGGAGGGTTCCTTTGTGTTTCAGCATGACTGCATCCCTGATCATAAAAAGGCCCATAAAGACATGGTTTGTTGTTTTTGTGTAGTGTATGAACTCCAGTGGCCTACTCAAAGCTATGACCTCAATCCTAAAGAACACCTCTGGGATGAAAAAAATGTTGATGGTTCAACATCAGTGTTCATTTAAATGAAAGGGCAAAAATTCAGACAGACACACTTTAAAATTTTGTGAAAAGAAGAGTGAAGACTCTGTTGATGCATGCTCAATAATCCAGGTACACAAATCCACAAAGTTGAATCAGTTCATCTGGACACAAGTTTGTTGTAGAGATACGTTTCGTCACTCAATCCGAATGACTTCTTCAGTCTGAAGTTCAGATTGAGTGACGAAACGTATCTCTACAACAAACTTGTGTCCAGATGAACTGATTCAACTTTGTGGAAGAGTGAAGACTGTTACAGACAAACAAAGGTGACGTCTTATTAATACACATGGTTTTAATATGGGATGTGTCACAAGCTCAGTTTCACATCTTAAGAATGTCCTGGAGGATGTTTTGGAAGGTGCTCAGGTGGCACAGTAAATAATTACATTATCCCATAATCGCTGGAATCCAGGGTTCGAATCCCCAGTTGAACTGTTAGCTGGTCAGGGATATACAGACATGATTAGCTATGTCTGAGGGGATGGCTGAGGCCCTGCGGTGGATTGGTGTCCTGTCAGATGTGTTACTGCTTGTGATCCCGGAGAAAGCAAACTCACTGCAGCCCAGTCCAGTATAACCTGGTGGTAAAACAATATAAAATATAATACAAATTTTAAAATGTATCTTTAGTATGTTTAGTACACGTTGTGTTAAAATTTTTTCTCCTGTTTATATAGTTCACTGTTTGACACCGATGAAGATGGGTCCATGTCGTGGTTCTTTTCCTCGTTGGTACTTTAATGCAGCATCAGGAGTTTGCATGAAGTTCATTTTTGGAGGATGTAAACCCAACAGCAACAACTACCTCTCTCAGCAGGAATGTGTGGACGCCTGTAACAACGCCTCCTGTAACTATCATTACTAATTTATGCTGTTTACTATTCTAATACTACCTCAGCTAACAGACAAAGGGCCCACGATTCATATTTCAGTTTTACAAAATGTATTTTAATAAGACATTATTTATATTCACAGTAAACCTAAAAAGCTATAAACGGGAAGATTAGACTGCATTGAGTACAGACTCACCAAAACTAAACAGTTAAACTTAGAAAAATGTAGCCTGGTCTGATGAAAATTGATTTCTGCAAAGGCTCATGTATGGTTGTCCAGGCTGGTGGGGGCGGTGTAACAGTGTGGGACATTTTTTTAGCACACTTTGTGCTTGTTAATGCCAATCAGTCATCACATTACCACAGTCTGTTTTATTGTTGAGTAGTTGTTAAGTTTTGTTGCTGAACATGTGCCTCCCTTTAAGGCCACAATTGACCACCTTATAATGGGAACATAAGATTCACATCTTAAAAATCTGTAAAACGGTGTGACGCAATCATGTCAACATGGAGCAGAATGTTAGGGTTAGGGTTAGAGGAATATTAGTTAAAGGAATAAATATTTGATAAAGGAATATTTACATCTTGTGAAATTAATAGCATGAATTATGACTGATTTTAAACAAATAGAGGCTGTTCCGATATTAGTATAATGTTCCTAATAAATTGCTTAGTAAGTGTATATTTATGCAATTTCATATTAATATGCATGATTTTGGAATCGGATGCCCAACCAGCTCATGTTTAGGTGTCTACATACTTTTGGCCATACAGTGTATAAGGAACCGTATGTAATTGTACATGTTGATGTTTTTTTTGTAGTGCCTCATGAGAGCAGAAAAATTAAAGCCACAGCTGAAGGTAAATTAATTTACATCATCAACATCATACTGATACACACTAATCCCAACACTCATGTTACCTCTCTGTGTGTGTGTGTGTGTGTGTGTGTGTACAGTGTGTAATTCTGTGTGTGAGGAGGGACAGTTTGTTTGCAGCAGTGGTTGTTGTGTAGATAAAAGTTTGGAATGTGATGGACTGAATCATTGCAGCGACGCGTCAGACGAGGAGAACTGTCAACACTGTACGTCTAACAAATGTCTTACACAAACATACACACACATTTATACACACTTATACACAACAAGTATACACTAATAAACAAACATATACACACACATTAAACACAGCAAAAAAAGAATCCTACATATAAACACTGATACACACACACACACACACATTTATAAACACTCTGACAGATATTTTTTGTTGATGTTTGTGTGGATTTTATTTAAGTACAACCCCAAATTAGAAAAAGTTGGGACAGCATGGAAAGTGTACATAATAAAAAAAAAACTTTATTACACTGACTTTGACGTTTATTTGATGTCAGACAGGATGAACCTGAGATATTTAATCTTTTAACTGCTCAACTTCATTTCATTTATTAATAAACACCCATTCCTGCATTCCAAAAACAGTTGGGACAGTAAAGCATTTACCACTTTGTAATGTCGTTGTTCCTTTTCACCACTTAAAAGAGGTTTTGGCACCGAGGAGAGCGAGTGATTTAGTCTTTCAGCTTTTATTCTGTCTCGTTCTTCCTGCAAACACGTCTTAAGATGTGCAGCAGTACGGGGGGTCGTCGTTGTTTCAAAATTCTCCACACGTTCTCTATTGGGGACAGGTCAGGACTGCAAGTAGGCCAGTCCAGTACCCGTACCCTCTTCTTTTGCAGCTGTGCCTTCGTAATGTGTGCAGCAGGTGGATTTGCATCGTCTTGTTTAAAAATGCTGGACGTCCCTGGAAAAGACGACGTCTTGAAGGCAGCACATGTTGCTCTAGGAGCTCAATGTACTTTTCTGGTACTGACACACCCCCATACCATGACAAACCCTGGCACTGACACCCCCCATACCATGACAAACCCTGGTACTGACACACCCCATACCATGACAGACCCTGGTACTGACACACCCCCATACCATGACAGACCCTGGTACTGACACACCCCCATACCATGACAAACCCTGGCACTGACACACCCCCATACCATGACAGACCTTGGTACTGACACACCCCATACCATGACAAACCCTGGTACTGACACACCCCATACCATGACAGACCCTGGTACTGACACACCCCATACCATGACAAACCCTGGTACTGACACACCCCATACCATGACAAACCCTGGTACTGACACACCCCATACCATGACAGACCTTGGTACTGACACACCCCATACCATGACAAACCCTGGTACTGACACACCCCATACCATGACAGACCCTGGTACTGACACACCCCCATACCATGACAGACCCTGGCACTGACACACCACCATATCATGACAAACCCTGGTACTGACACCCCCCATACCATGACAAACCCTGGTACTGACACACCCCATACCATGACAGACCCTGGTACTGACACACCCCCATACCATGACAAACCCTGGCACTGACACACCCCCATACCATGACAGACCTTGGTACTGACACACCCCATACCATGACAAACCCTGGTACTGACACACCCCATACCATGACAAACCCTGGCACTGACACACCCCATACCATGACAGACCCTGGTACTGACACCCCCCCATACCATGACAGACCTTGGTACTGACACACCCCATACCATGACAAACCCTGGTACTGACACACCCCATACCATGACAAACCCTGGTACTGGGTACTGACACGCCCCCATACCATGACAGACCCTGGTACTGACACACCCCCATACCATGACAAACCCTGGCACTGACACGCCCCTATACCATGACGGACCCTGGCACTGACACGCCCCCATACCATGACAGACCCTGGTACTGACGCCCCCCCATACCATGACAAACCCTGGCACTGACACACCCCATACCATGACAGACCTTGGTACTGACACACCCCATACCATGACAAACCCTGGTACTGACACACCCCATACCATGACAAACCCTGGTACTGACACGCCCCCATACCATGACAGACCCTGGTACTGACACCCCCCCATACCATGACAAACCCTGGCACTGACACACCCCATACCATGACAGACCTTGGTACTGACACACCCCATACCATGACAGACCCTGGTACTGACACCCCCCCATACCATGACAAACCCTGGCACTGACACACCCCATACCATGACAGACCCTGGTACTGACACCCCCCCATACCATGACAAACCCTGGCACTGACACACCCCATACCATGACAGACCCTGGTACTGACACCCCCCCATACCATGACAAACCCTGGCACTGACACACCCCATACCATGACAGACCCTGGTACTGACACCCCCCCATACCATGACAAACCCTGGCACTGACACACCCCATACCATGACAGACCCTGGTACTGACACCCCCCCATACCATGACAAACCCTGGCACTGACACACCCCATACCATGACAGACCCTGGTACTGACACCCCCCCATACCATGACAGACCCTGGCACTGACACACCCCATACCATGACAAACCCTGGCACTGACACACCCCATACCATGACAGACCCTGGTACTGACACCCCCCCATACCATGACAAACCCTGGCACTGACACACCCCATACCATGACAGACCCTGGTACTGACACCCCCCCATACCATGACAAACCCTGGCACTGACACACCCCATACCATGACAAACCCTGGCACTGACACACCCCATACCATGACAGACCCTGGTACTGACACGCCCCTATACCATGACAGACCCTGGTACTGACACACCCCATACCATGACAAACCCTGGTACTGACACACCCCATACCATGACAGACCCTGGCACTGACACGCCCCTATACCATGACAGACCCTGGCACTGACACGCCCCTATACCATGACAGACCCTGGTGCTGACACACCCCATACCATGACAGACCCTGGTACTGACACACCCCATACCATGACAGACCCTGGCACTGACACGCCCCATACCATGACGGACCCTGGCACTGACACGCCCCCATACCATGACAGACCCTGGCACTGACACGCCCCTATACCATGACAGACCCTGGTACTGACACACCCCATACCATGACAGACCCTGGTACTGACACACCCCCATACCATGACAGACCCTGGCACTGACACACCACCATATCATGACAGACCCTGGTACTGACACCCCCCCATACCATGACAAACCTTGGTACTGACACACCCCATACCATGACAGACCCTGGCACTGACACGCCCCATACCATGACAGACCCTGGCACTGACACGCCCCTATACCATGACAGACCCTGGTACTGACACACCCCCATACCATGACAGACCCTGGCACTGACACGCCCCTATACCATGACAGACCCTGGTACTGACACCCCCCCATACCATGACAAACCTTGGTACTGACACACCCCCATACCATGACAGACCCTGGCACTGACACGCCCCATACCATGACAGACCCTGGCACTGACACGCCCCTATACCATGACAGACCCTGGCACTGACACGCCCCCATACCATGACAGACCCTGGCACTGACACGCCCCTATACCATGACAGACCCTGGTACTGACACACCCCCATACCATGACAGACCCTGGTACTGACACCCCCCCATACCATGACAGACCCTGGCACTGACACACCCCCATACCATGACAGACCCTGGCACTGACACACCACCATATCATGACAGACCATGGTACTGACACCCCCCCATACCATGACAGACCTTGGTACTGACACACCACCATATCATGACAGACCCTGGCACTGACACACCCCATACCATGACAGACCCTGGCACTGACACACCACCATATCATGACAGACCCTGGTACTGACACACCCCATACCATGACAGACCCTGGTACTGACACACCCCCATACCATGACGGACCCTGGTACTGACACACCACCATACCATGACAGACCTTGGTACTGACACACCACCATATCATGACAGACCCTGGCACTGACACCCCCCCATACCATGACAGACCCTGGCACTGACACGCCCCCATACCATGACAGACCCTGGCACTGACACGCCCCTATACCATGACAGACCCTGGTACTGACACACCCCATACCATGACAGACCCTGGTACTGACACACCCCATACCATGACAAACCCTGGCACTGACACGCCCCATACCATGACAGACCCTGGTACTGACACACCCCATACCATGACAGACCCTGGTACTGACACACCCCATACCATGACAAACCCTGGCACTGACACACCCCCATACCATGACAGACCCTGGTACTGACACACCCCCATACCATGACAGACCCTGGCACTGACACACCACCATATCATGACAGACCCTGGTACTGACACCCCCCCATACCATGACAAACCTTGGTACTGACACACCACCATATCATGACAGACCCTGGTACTTACACACCCCATACCATGACAGACCCTGGCACTGACACACCCCCATACCATGACAGACCCTGGCACTGACACACCACCATATCATGACAGACCATGGTACTGACACCCCCCCATACCATGACAGACCTTGGTACTGACACACCACCATATCATGACAGACCCTGGCACTGACACACCGCATACCATGACAGACCCTGGCACTGACACACCACCATATCATGACAGACCATGGTACTGACACCCCCCCATACCATGACAGACCTTGGTACTGACACACCACCATATCATGACAGACCCTGGCACTGACACGCCCCATACCATGACAGACCCTGGCACTGACACGCCCCTATACCATGACAGACCCTGGTACTGACACACCCCATACCATGACAGACCCTGGTACTGACACACCCCATACCATGACAGACCCTGGCACTGACACGCCCCATACCATGACAGACCCTGGTACTGACACACCCCCATACCATGACAGACCCTGGTACTGACACACCCCCATACCATGACAGACCCTGGCACTGACACACCACCATATCATGACAGACCCTGGTACTGACACCCCCCCATACCATGACAGACCTTGGTACTGACACACCACCATATCATGACAGACCCTGGTACTGACACACCCCATACCATGACAGACCCTGGCACTGACACACCCCCATACCATGACAGACCCTGGCACTGACACACCACCATATCATGACAGACCATGGTACTGACACCCCCCCATACCATGACAGACCCTGGTACTGACACACCCCATACCATGACAGACCCTGGCACTGACACACCACCATATCATGACAGACCCTGGTACTGACACACCCTATACCATGACAGACCCTGGTACTGACACACCCCATACCATGACAGACCCTGGTACTGACACACCCCCATACCATGACAGACCCTGGTACTGACACACCCCATACCATGACAGACCCTGGTACTGACACACCCCATACCATGACAGACCCTGGTACTGACACACCCCATACCATGACAGACCCTGGTACTGACACACCCCCATACCATGACAGACCCTGGTACTGACACACCCCATACCATGACAGACCATGGTACTGACACCCCCCCATACCATGACAGACCTTGGTACTGACACACCACCATATCATGACAGACCCTGGTACTGACACACCCCCATATCATGACAGACCATGGTACTGACACCCCCCCATACCATGACAGACCTTGGTACTGACACACCACCATATCATGACAGACTCTGGTACTGACACACCCCCATATCATGACAGACCCTGGCACTGACACGCCCCTATACCATGACAGACCCTGGCACTGACACGCCCCTATACCATGACAAACCCTGGCACTGACACGCCCCCATACCATGACAGACCCTGGTACTGACACGCCCCCATACCATGACAGACCCTGGTACTGACACACCCCATACCATGACAGACCCTGGCACTGACACGCCCCATACCATGACAGACCCTGGTACTGACACACCCCCATACCATGACAGACCCTGGTACTGACACACCCCCATACCATGACAGACCCTGCCACTGACACACCACCATATCATGACAGACCCTGGTACTGACACACCCCATACCATGACAGATCCTGGCACTGACACACCCCCATACCATGACAGACCCTGGCACTGACACACCACCATATCATGACAGACCCTGGTACTGACACACCCCTATACCATGACAGACCCTGGTACTGACACACCCCATACCATGAGAGACCCTGGTACTGACACACCCCCATACCATGACAGACCCTGGTACTGACACACCCCCATACCATGACAGACCCTGGCACTGACACACCCCCATACCATGACAGACACTGGTACTGACACACCCCTATACCATGACAGACCCTGGTACTGACACGCCCCCATACCATGACAGACCCTGGCATTGACACGCCCCATACCATGACAGACCCTGGCACTGACACGCCCCTATACCATGACAGACCCTGGTACTGACACACCCCATACCATGACAGACCCTGGTACTGACACACCCCATACCATGACAGACCCTGGCACTGACACGCCCCATACCATGACAGACCCTGGTACTGACACACCCCCATACCATGACAGACCCTGGTACTGACACACCCCCATACCATGACAGACCCTGGTACTGACACACCCCATACCATGACAGACCCTGGTACTGACACCCCCCCATACCATGACAGACCATGGTACTGACACCCCCCCATACCATGACAGACCTTGGTACTGACACACCACCATATCATGACAGACCCTGGTACTGACACACCCCCATATCATGACAGACCCTGGTACTGACACACCCCATACCATGACAGACCCTGGTACTGACACACCCCCATACCATGACAGACCCTGGTACTGACACACCCCATACCATGACAGACCCTGGTACTGACACACCCCCATACTATGACAGACCTTGGTACTGACACACCCCATACCATGACAGACCCTGGTACTGACACACCCCATACCATGACAGACCCTGGCACTGACACGCCCCATACCATGACAGACCCTGGTACTGACACACCCCATACCATGACAGACCCTGGCACTGACACACCACCATATCATGACAGACCCTGGTACTGACACACCCCCATACCATGACAGACCCTGGTACTGACACACCCCCATACCATGACAGACCCTGGCACTGACACACCACCATATCATGACAGACCCTGGCACTGACACGCCCCATACCATGACAGACCCTGGCACTGACACGCCCCATACCATGACAGACCCTGGCACTGACACACCACCATATCATGACAGACCCTGGTACTGACACACCCCCATACCATGACAGACCCTGGTACTGACACGCCCCATACCATGACAGACCCTGGCACTGACACGCCCCATACCATGACAGACCCTGGCACTGACACACCACCATATCATGACAGACCCTGGTACTGACACACCCCCATACCATGACAGACCCTGGCACTGACACACCACCATATCATGACAGACCCTGGCACTGACACGCCCCATACCATGACAGACCCTGGCACTGACACGCCCCATACCATGACAGACCCTGGCACTGACACGCCCCATACCATGACAGACCCTGGCACTGACACACCCCCATACCATGACAGACCCTGGCACTGACACACCACCATATCATGACAGACCCTGGTACTGACACACCCCCATACCATGACAGACCCTGGTACTGACACGCCCCATACCATGACAGACCCTGGCACTGACACGCCCCATACCATGACAGACCCTGGTACTGACACACCCCATACCATGACAGACCCTGGTACTGACACACCCCATACCATGACAGACCCTGGCACTGACACACCACCATATCATGACAGACCCTTGTACTGACACGCCCCTATACCATGACAGACCCTGGCACTGACACGCCCCATACCATGACAGACCCTGGCACTGACACGCCCCATACCATGACAGACCCTGGTACTGACACACCCCCATACCATGACAGACCCTGGTACTGACACCCCCCCCATACCATGACAGACCCTGGTACTGACACACCCCCATACCATGACAGACCCTGGTACTGACACACCCCCATACCATGACAGACCCTGGTACTGACACACCCCCATACCATGACAGACCCTGGCTTTTGGACTTGTTGCTGATAACAGTCTGGATCCTTTTTGTCTTTGGTCCAGATCACACGGCGTCCATTTTTTCCACAAAAAAAGACCTGGAATGCTGATTCGTCTGACTACAATACATGTTTCCACTGTGTGATGGTCCATCCTAGATGCCTCAGAGTCCAGAGAATTCGACGCCGCTTCTGGACATGGTTAACATGAGGCTTCTTTTTTACACAGTAAAGTGTTCAGTATGATTAGTGCAGTAACTCTGTATTGTAGAGCTGATAAAGGTTTGATAAACTAATCCCTCACCCATGTGGTTATATCAGCTAGTGTTGAGTGGAGGTTCTTGATGCCGTCTGAGGGATGGAAGATCACGAGCGTTCAGATTAAGCTTGCACCTTCGGCCTTTACGCACTGAAATGATTCCTTGAAAGATTTAATGATATTCTGCACTGTAGAGGGAGAACATGCAAATCCCTTCCAATCTTTCTTTGAGGTTCATTGTTTTTAAACATTTCAATCATTTTCTCACACATTTGTGGACAAACTGGATCCTCTGATCATCTTTACTCATCAGAGACTCTGAAGACTTTCCTGGATGCTGCTTTTGTACCAAACCATGATCACAATCACCTGTTTAACATCACATCATTATTTAGTGTTTTACCTCATTACAGCCCTAAATTGCCCCGTCCCAACTTTTTTTGGAATGTGTTACAGGAATGGATGTTTATTAATAAATGAAACGAAGTTGAGCAAATAAAAGATGAAATATCTCAGGTTCATCCTGTCCGACATCAAATAAAAGTCAAAGAAAATGTAAGAAACTCACACTCTGCATTTTGGGGGTGTACGTTTTACTTTAATCCAACAAAATTTTATTAGATTAATTGACACCATCAGCATTTTTCTTTAATAGATGCAAAAGAGATTATTATTATAATAACTTGTATAGATTGTTCTACATGTACTTCAGTTTTTGTGTGTTTGTGTTAGTGAATAAGACTCTGAGCCAGTTACTGGAGATCAGCGTGGATGAAGACAAAGGTAAGTAACTATAATATTTTCTTTAATAACAACATTTCAAATAATATGGTTATTATTCTATTTATTTATCATCTATACTGAGGAATCAAAACTCTGTACACCAGCACATCACAGCTCTAAAAATTCCAGACACAAAGCTCTACAGTTTTTACTTAACGTAATCAGGAAATATTTGCATAGTAATGCGTATATAATGATGTGCGTATGTTCATGTGTGTGTAGCTCAATGTGTGGACCCCCCCATGACAGGACCATGCAGGGCAAGCATGCCACGGTGGTTTTATGATCCGTTAAAGCAGAGATGTTTTCGGTTTACGTATGGAGGCTGCAGCGGGAACGACAACAAGTTTGAGAGTAGAGATGAGTGTATAAACGCCTGCAGAGACGTTACAGGTAACACAATCACATATCAGCACTATAGAAATCTGACCTTAACCCTTACTATCACAGATGAGCAGTCCTTAAAGATTTTACTGGAACACTATTCCATTATCAGAGCCATTCCAGGAGAGTTAAAGGAAACGATACATTATATTTGTCTAAATGTAAGGACTCCACAAAGTGAAAGCCGTTATCTCTAAACGAAAAAACTTGCAACTGTCTTAAATCCGTCGCTGACCTGCTAAAACTTCTTTAAAAACAGCACATACAGAAAACAGTTTCATCAGCTACTACAAGCCCACTACTTATTGTATCAAGCTTTGCTTGGCTTTATTTACATATGTAATGTTACTGGTGATGTTAATGGTGGAATCAAGGACTAAAAGGACAATAAGTGAAATGATCATAGGTGGCAAATCTTTAAAAAGTGAGACACAGTGATTGATAATAAACAATAATTGGTAATAATACATTTATTTTTATTAAAGTTAAAATCCTCATAAATGGTACTGTATTTTTCTTGTAGCCAACTTGCCTGGCTAACTATCATGACTGGCAAACGTTGCTAAGTAAATTAAAACAACAATTAAAAGTTATATATGTAAATAATAAATATAACACTGTACAAAATGATAGAAACAACTGAAATGAGTGAGGAGATTAAATGTTAAGATGCATATAGCAGGCGCCAGCCAGAAGTAAACAGACCTGTCATTTAGAAAGTGGACATAAGGCACGCTACATTGTGCATGTGATCCATTTGAAGAAGAAACTACAAGTGTAATCCTGTAAAGGAAAACAAAAGAAAACCACTGCTAACCAAGAGAAGCCTCAGTGCATTTAATACTCCCAAAAAACTCCTGAATGATCCTCAAACCTTTTTGAATGTTTTATGGTCAGTGTTAGTGCATGATTCATTAGAATGGTTTTCTGTAACCTCAGAGTTAAACTTGACTGGGATTAAAATGACCAGACAATTACAAACAGAAACTGCATTATATTTAGGGTTAGGGTTAGGGTTAGGGTTATTGCTCCTTTACCATACTTGGCTTCTTTAAGCAATGGGCGTGGCTAAAATTGTCAGATTGACGAATAGAAGGGGTATCCATTTCTTTTTGGGTAAATCTGAACTTATTGTGTGTGTAACATGTGTGTTTGTGTATTGTGTCATTTTAGAAAGTGATGTGTTTGCAAGAGGACTGTTTGAAAGAGTTGAACCAGAGACACCTCAAACAGGTAAACACGGGTTAGGGTGCCGGTTTTGAAACTGACTGGCTTTCTTGGACAGTATCCTAAAATACATTTTAACGCAAAGCTTGCTTTATTGTGGACACCTCTCTTCATCATTTTCTAATTAGTTAAAAAGGTTGGAGTAATGTTCCTTTAGCATAAAGTAAAATAAACCTAAAAATGTTTTAAAATGTGTGATCAGACTATCCCTATTTATATGAACATTTAAGTCAGCATCTACACTCAGTCGTCAGTAATGAGGAATTAAAAGACAAGGTCACAAAGTTCAATGACATGATTAATGTGGTTTTGAGAAATTGAAAAAAATTAGAAATTTTGAAGTTTTTAACTTGAATTTAACATTTTTACAAAACCAACAACAAACATAAAGAAATAAAGAAAATGTTTATGCATACTGTATATTTATTCATATACTGTAAAAGTGTGTATATTATGTCATTATTTACAATTAAGAAGTTTATAATGAACTGTTATAAGAATTTTATAGTTTACAGAATATAATCCAAGTCACTGAGAAATTAACTTCTTGCTCAGTAATCCACCTTGCTCACTAATTTACATCATTAATCTGTTCATTCCGATTCTAATTGTGCATCTTTAGCATTTACCATAAGTAAGCATGTCATGGTGTGTTTTACCAGCAGGTGGGAGTGAATAATACTTCTAAGTAAATAAATCGACTTTTTTGCTTTCAATATTTGTCACCTCCTCCCCTCCATTGCTTTACAATAAATGCAGTAATAAATAACTAGCTGCTCCAAACTGAAATGACGTCCACTAGAGTGAAACCACATCAACATTTACATGAATATTAATTTCTGTTATCTATATATACTAGACAGGAACAGCAAAGGCATCATTTCACCAAGTACATCCACATAATCAGTGTTTGTTTCTCAACCTGAAGCAACATTTTTTTTTTACATTTTTTTTTTGTGTGTGTGTAATTGCACACTTAGCCAGACCGACCATGACTGCATTCTGTCTCGAAGGAATTCAGGACCATCTGCACATGTTGCATATTCCACTCCTAATCAGATATTGTCATCCAGATATCTAGGCATACAAACAGGATTCCAGGCATGGGAATGTGGCCGGTGCCCCGAAAAGGCCGAATGGGATTTTGTTCCTAGACTGTGGCAACAAGGGAACCTGCCAGTAGCCCTTGGTCAAATCCAGTGTCAAATAAAAGAGCAGCATAAAACCAGTCCAGGAGTTTATCAATGTGAGGCATTGGATATAAATCAAATTTGGACACTGAATTGACATAGAGGAAGTCTAGACAGAATCTGACCTGCCCACTATGTTTGGAAAGAAGGATAGTACTGCTGTTCCAATCACTCTGATAATTCTGTTACCCCCATGTCCATCATTGTAACCAATTGTTTCTGAACCATTTTTCTTTTGTGTTCAAGCAGCCAGTAATATACACAACATAAAAAAAGCCTTGGTCAGTCAGGATCTTTTTCAGGATTGGAGGATTACATAAAACCTCTGAGATGCTCTTTGCAGAAATTGTTTATTAAAACACTATTTTGCAATTACAGGTTTCATAGTCAACAATGATTAACAAGGGCAAACTGGTGTTGATCAGTCTAATGGCCCAACAAGATCCATGCCAATCCGCTCAAATGGAGTCTTGTTTAAAGAAAGTCGTCACATTTGGAGTTGCACTGGATTTACCGGCTGACATTCATGGCATGACACACATCACCGACATACGTCAAATCACCTTCAGGGAACTGGCCCAAGTGGTTTAGCATTCTCCAGCACAGTTCCGGGCTGAGCTCCAGTGTTTTGTCCTGCAGGCAGCGCTGGTCCTAGTGCTGGCATTGCTGTATCCTGGCTAGTCTCTAAATCTTCTTCCTGCAGCAAGGAGAACTCAGGAAACTTATAAACCACCTGCCTTTCAGCATATCTGTTTTTTTACACAATCAGTAAATGAAAATAAATACTTTAGGATACACAAATAGTCTGCAAGGCTCTCAGTCTAAATGCTGTCCAAAACGTCCCTGCTCACACACGTCCTTCCACCAAGACAAACAGAAACAAGAGGAAAAAACACAGAGGTTATAACAGCATTAATTAAATAATGATTCTCAATTATCAGCTGATCGGTTCATTGTTAACACCCCTAGTTTACGATCATCGTGTGACCTGACTATTCCTATAGCAACATTACTGTTCACCATGAGCACTTCCTGTGTGTGTATAATTCTTTGTATTTTATTGTGTGTGTGTGTGTGTGTGTGTTACAGGTTCTGTAGCAGTGGGTGTGATCATAGTGTTGGGGCTTTTGGCTGTGATTGGTCTGCTTGGTTTCTGTTTTCTGAAAAAGAGGAAGAGAATGTCAGAGGATCAGAGAGTGCCAGCTACAGCTAATGCTAATCCACCTGTACCGCTAACCGAAGATACACACTCGTTAATCTAATACACACTCATTAAATATACAAAAAACACATACACACATGCCAGTGTAATACACACACACACACACACTCACACACATATAGATTTTTGGAGGCTGAAAGAAGCTTTAAGGGGAAGAAGATTTTCATGTAATGATGATGTGAAAGCAGCGGCGCATCAGCGGCTACGAGCTCAACCAAGCAATGGTATGACGCTGGGAAAAATGCATCAGAAGGAGACGATGTAGAAAAGTGATTCTTAATAGAGTTTAAAAAGTACGGAAATGTTTTGAAGAACCCTCGTATATAGTGAGTCGGTGTGTACACGAGTGGGTGTGTGAGTGTGTACGTGAGTAAGAGTGGGTGTGTACATGAGTGGTTGGGTGAGTGAGTCGGTGCACGTGAGTGAGTAAGTGAGTGAGTGGGTGTGTACATGAGTGGTTGGGTGAGTGAGTGCACGTGAGTGAGTGAGTAAGAGTGGGTGTGTACATGAGTGGGTGGGTGGTTGGGTGAGTGAGTCTGTGCACGTGAGTGAGTAAGTGAGTGGGTGTGTACATGAGTGGGTGGGTGGTTGGGTGAGTGAGTCTGTGCACGTGAGTGAGTAAGTGAGTGGGTGTGTACATGAGTGGTTGGGTGAGTGAGTGCACGTGAGTGAGTGAGTAAGTGAGTGGGTGTGTACATGAGTGAGTGAGTGAAAGTGTCGGTGTGTACACAAGTGAGTGAGTGAGTGGGTGAGTGAGTCAGTGTGTACATGAGTGAGTGAGTGGGTGAGTGAGTCGGTGTGTACGTGAGTGGGTGAGTGAGTGGGTTAGTGAGTGAGTCAGTGTGTACGTGAGTGAGTGGGTGAGTGAGTCGGTGTGTACATGAGTGAGTGAGTGGGTTGGTGAGTGGGTGAGTGAGTCGGTGTGTACATGAGTGAGTGAGTGAGTCGGTGTGTACATGAGTGGGTGAGTGAGTGGGCTAGTGAGTGGGTGAGTGAGTCGGTGTGTACATGAGTGAGTGGGTTGGTGAGTGAGTGAGTCGGTGTGTACGTGAGTGAGTGAGTGAGTCGGTGTGTACATGAGTGAGTGGGTGAGTGAGTGAGTAGGTGTGTACATGAGTGAGTAGGTGAGTGAATGGTTTAGTGAGTGGGTGAGTGAGTTGGTGTGTACATGAGTGAGTGAGTGTTGGTGAGTGAGTGGGTTGGTGAGTGAGTGGGTGAGTGGGTGAGTGAGTCAGTGTGTACATGAGTGAGTGGTTTAATGAGTGGGTGTGTACATGAGTGAGTGAGTGGGTTGGTGAGTGAGTGAGTTGGTGAGTGAGTGAGTTGGTGTGTACGTGAGTGAGTGAGTGAGTGAGTTGGTGAGTGAGTGAGTTGGTGTGTACGTGAGTGAGTGAGTTGGTGTGTACATGAGTGAGTGAGTGAGTTGGTGTGTACATGAGTGGGTGAGTGAATGGTTGGGTGGGTGAGTGAGTGAGTGTGTACATGAGTGAGTGAGTGAGTCGGTGTGTACATGAGTGGGTGAGTGAATGGTTGGGTGGGTGAGTGAGTGTGTACATGAGTGAGTGAGTGGGTTGGTGAGTGAGTGAGTTGGTGTGTACGTGAGTGAGTGAGTTGGTGTGTACATGAGTGAGTGAGTGAGTTGGTGTGTACATGAGTGGGTGAGTGAATGGTTGGGTGGGTGAGTGAGTGAGTGTGTACATGAGTGAGTGAGTGAGTCGGTGTGTACATGAGTGGGTGAGTGAATGGTTGGGTGGGTGAGTGAATGTGTACATGAGTGAGTGAGTGAGTCGGTGTTTACATGAGTGGGTGAGTGGATGGTTTAGTGAATGGTTTAGTGGGTGTGTGAGTGTACATGAGTGGGTGTGTGTTTCTGCACTTCACTGTATTTGATGCTTGTATAAGAATCTATACAGTAAAATAAATATTGATGGAGATGAAGCCATGATTCATGTGTTTATTAAATTTTTTATTACACATTCTGTTACATAATTAAATTTGTTCTGTATTTGTTTTGTATTCAGCTCTGTAATAAAAAGAACTTTAAGTAAAAGATGGTTTGTTTGTTTTTTAGCTCCTGATTAAAATGAATAAATCAGTTTAAATTGCACTTTATTTCTTCTAACAAGGTCATCGCAGATAATCACACAGTGGAGAGGAACTGTGGAACCAGTAGAGTGATTCACCACTACTAATTTTTCACAACCCAAACATTTTAATATTTATAATAGTTATTTTTTTTACATGGGATAAAAACAACATCTATTTACTTGATAACATCCAGATCAACAGACTGACCAATAATTAAAGTTCCATTCAGCTGGAATTGTGACAGGTTTGAGGCGGATGGTATAAGGTAAAAAAAAAAAAAATCCCCAAGGGTCACTATTGTGTATGTACTGTAGAATTAGCATCTTGGGGTGACCTCCATGCTAACAGATTTTTTTGGAAAACTTTTTAAGCACCAGCAAAATCGTCAGTGTTAAATCAACTCTGTAAGTGTTAATTTTAACACTTTTAAAGTGTTTATATAATTCTCACTGGATAGAGTTAATTTAACACTCTTGGTAGTGTTAGAAATTTAACTCCCTTTTAGTGTTAATCTAGTTACTCTAGTAATGTTAAAGGAAAACTCTACAGTGTTATTTTAACACTAACCCATTGATGATTATATCTTGCAGAAATAAAAAAATAACTATCAGTGTTATCAGTAATACTTTTATAGTGCTTATATATTTTTCAGTGAGAAATATAGTATATGCTAGAGTTAATTTACCACTCATGTCAGTGCTGTTTTACCATCACAGACTGTGAATGTCTTTTTGGCAGTTAATACATCTAAACTCCAAGCTCTTAAAAAACATGATATGAAACATCAAAATTACACATGCAAATCAATTAAAGATCAGTACAGTTAGGTAAGTAAGGTTTTATGAAAAAAAATTAAGAAAACAACCACAACTGAAAATGTTTCATCCATTGTTTTATTAAATGGATTTTCTGCAGTAGAAAAACGTGTGGTAAAAACACATACACACAAATATGCTGTGCTGACCCAAAGGCCTGAGGGGCAGTATGATTTACAATGGTCAGATTTATACACTGATCAGCCATAACATTAAAACCACCTTGTTTTTACACTCACTGTCCATTTTATCAGCCCCACTTACCATATAGAAGCACTTTGTAGTTCTACAATTACTGACTGTAGTCCATCTGTTTCTCTACATGCTTTGTTAGCTCCTTTCATGCTGTTCTTCAATGGTCAGGACCCCCACAGAGCAGGTATTATTTAGGTGGTGGATGATTCTCAGCACTGCAGTGACACTGACATGGTGGTGGTGTGTTAGTGTGTGTTGTGCTGGTATGAGTGGATCAGACACAGCAGTGCTGCTGGAGTTTTTAAATACCGTGTCCACTCACTGTCCACTCTATTAGACACTCCTACCTAGTCGGTCCACCTTGTAGATGTAAAGTCAGAGACGATCGCTCATCTATTGCTGCTGTTTGAGTCGCTCATCTTCTAGACCTTCATCGGTGGTCACAGGATGCTGCCCACGGGGCGCTGTTGGCTGGATGTTTTTGGTTGGTGGAAGATTCTCAGTCCAGCAGTGACAGTAAGGTGTTTAAAAACTCCAGCAGCGCTGCTGTGTCTGATCCACTCATACAAGCACAACACACACTAACACACCACCACCATGTCAGTGTCACTGCAGTGCTGAGAATCATCCACCACCTAAATAATACCTGCTCTGTGGGGGTCCTGAGCAGTGTAAAAAAGTTTTCGCTCCTTTTAGGATTTTTCTGTTATTGTTTATTTGTCAGAGTTAATTATTTCAGATCATTTTATTAATCAGTTTAACTGTTGGTTGCAGCTTTAGTTTGGACTAACAGTGTTTTTCTTAAAATGGATCTTAATTTGTAACTAGTGTTAGTTAAGAGTTAAATGCCGGGCATGTTTACACTTCTCGTCTTTTTCTTTTATTCCACGTCTACACCAGTTGTAGCATGTGTTTCAGGATTATGAATCAACACCCAGTGGTAACTGACAGGGGCATCGTAGTGGGGTGAAAAGTGGGAGTTACCAGGGCCCCAAGTCGGGGGAGGGCCCTTAAGGAGTCTAGGAGTCTGGACTGGGGTAAGGGGGCCCATGGGCACTGCTTTGCATAGGGCCCAGAATTTGGTCCTACGCCCCTGGTAACTGATGCTAATGGAAACTGTAGGAGTCCCGTCAGTGGAGTCGGCCGCCAGCAGGGGGCCTGGGCGGCGCAGGGGAAGAGCTGATGGATCTGGGGTTCAAAACTCCAATCCCCAGAATCCCCAGCGGCAATCAGTGCCAAGCAGACTCAGCTGCGCAGCAGTGCATATAAACCCGGCGTCAAACAACAGCCGGCGTACGTAAAGTGGGTTTGTATAAAAGAGAAGAGAAGAATAGTGAGGAAAAGAACAGAAAACAAAAGCAAAGAAAATAGTCGAATTGAAATAAAAGGAAAAGTTAAGGAAGTTGCTGAGTTATCCAGGGAGGAAGCTCAGCTCTCCTGTTTTTGTTAAAAGTTTTTTTTATTGTGTTTGTTCGCCAGTGGCGGAGCCAGACAATTTCCATAGGGGTGGCCACACGAGGCCATTGCTCACACAGGGGTGGCAGAGAAACTGAAACCTTTTTTATGTGGTCACTCACTCATTTACCTATACAGGCAGTAAGTGCCATGTAGAATTACATCACGAAGAATAATAAGCTTTTTTTTCTCTTCATTTTCTCTGACAAGTGAAAAACCAAAATATAGCCTATAACCTTAACATTATGAGGAAGAATTTCAAAGATATTCCTTTGCAATACTTTATCATTTGGCTGCCAACTTGTGTGTAATGATGAGACTCATCTGAACCACAGAACATGCCAGTGTGAATGCATGGAAAACAAATTTTAATTTTCTTTCAACAATATGATACAGACTGACCAACACTATTAAGCCAAATCAGCATTGAAAATTGACTTTACTTTTAATAACTTTCTACAATGCTGGAGCTTCTTAAAACGGAATATTTTCTTTTAAACAGAAGTGTTATTTATCTGCTATTAAATTGTTTTCCAACAAAATCCGCCCAATTAGGCAGATAACCGCCCAATCTGGCAACACTGGAACGCTCAGAGCCAGCTGGCGCCTTTACTCGTAGTGCGCCACAAATACTACTAAATAGTAATAGTAGGGTTAGTAGTACTGTAGTACTACTTCTGTAATTGTGTTGGTGGTTTACATTTACGTGACTGTATTACTGCACTGTTTTGGTGGAGAACTACTTCTTTGAGGTGCGCTGCGTCCCTGTGAGAACACCTGCGTGCAGAAATGCTTCCGCAAAAAAAGTTGCCGGCAAAGCGGTGATGGAGGGGGCCGGAGGGGTGGCCGAAGATTCATTTATGGTGGCCATGGCCACCACTGGCCACCCCCTGGCTCCGCCCCTGATGTTCGCACAAGCACATCAGATTTTCGAAAGAGAATAAGGACATTTCTCCACGGGAGCGTGGGGAGAGAGTTTGAGTTGTGTTTTGTTTTCGTTTTAAAAAACCTTCCTTTGTTTGAGTACGCGTTATCAGCGTCTCTTGTGTTTGCCGTTTCGCGCCTTTAGTTTCACACCGCCTTTTGTAGCGGTTACTCCACCGCTTTTCGTGTCCGGCTCAGTGGCACGTTGGTAAAGCACAGCGCAAGCCGAAACGCCGAACACTTATTTTTACTTTAGATCCGGTGATTACTACACCAGTATATATATATATATACGACTTAGTAACGCGTTCCCACGCCTTAATAACGCGTGGCCACGACTTACTTAACGCGTTCCCACGACTTAGTAACGCGTGGCCACGACTTACTTCACGCGTTCCCACGACTTAGTAACGTGTTCCCACGCCTTAATAACGCGTGGCCACGACTTAGTAACGCGTTCCCACGCCTTAGTAACGCGTGGCCACGACTTAACGCGTTCCCATGCCTTAATAACGCGTGGCCACGACTTAGTAAGGAGTGGGAATGAGATCGTGGCCACGACTTAAAAAGGTTGAAACAGTTGAATATTGTTTACTCTGTTTACTTTCTTGACTATCGTGTCAATAAACAGAATGGATGATTAAAGCATTGTACTTGCTTACTTTATATTTATTACATCTACAACAGTAGCGAACATTAACGTGTGTATAAACATTACTATGACAACCCGCATACATCTGTGTGTGCGTAACAGTTCCGTACTGAAACATAAAACCATCACACGTTCCATACATTAACACATGTTGTTAGGGGAAACAGTTGAATATGGTGTGATCAGCTGTTACACCCAGGAGGGAGACTGCATATTACATCAAGGCTCCAAAACAAACAATCTACGGCTAACAACATGTGTTAATGTATGGAACGTGTGATGGTTTTATGTTTCAGTACGGAACTGTTACGCACACACAGATGTATGCGGGTTGTCATAGTAATGTTTATACACACGTTAATGTTCGCTACTGTTGTAGATGTAATAAATATAAAGTAAGCAAGTACAATGCTTTAATCATCCATTCTGTTTATTGACACGATAGTCAAGAAAGTAAACAGAGTAAACAATATTCAACTGTTTCAACCTTTTTAAGTCGTGGCCACGATCTCATTCCCACTCCTTACTAAGTCGTGGCCACGCGTTATTAAGGCGTGGGAACGCGTTAAGTAAGTCGTGGCCACGCGTTATTAAGGCGTGGGAACGCATTAAGTAAGTCGTGGCCACACGTTATTTTTTTTTCAGGGGATGTCACCTTAGGGGCTCCGTAATATAACTATATTTTTCAGTGGTTAATAATCTACACGCCCTTCTTTTATAATAATAATAAATAAACACACACTCTGCACTTGGGTCCACCGCCTTAACCCACTCCACGTAACAGAAACAACCCTAAAGTGACCTTTCAACAGCCGTTCAATTACTTTGGACGTGATTATAATGAAATATATGTAAGTGAATCTGTTATGTTTTTATCTGGAGCTGCTATGAAATTATTGATTTTGTAAAGTTGCTTTGAGACAATGTCTATTGTAAAAAGCGCTATATAAATAAAGTTGACTTGACTTGACTATGAAAGAGAATCTGATGAAATTGTATGTGATGTGATGTGTATTGTAATGGCAGATATAAGTATGACCATAATCATATACAGTAAAATCTGTGCATTGCTAGATGAAGCAGAGTGCAGCTGTTGTGATGAAGGTTTAGGAAATTGTTTTTATTATTTTACTGGTTCACTTGGGTGGGCAGCAGGGACATCAGCTCAGTTCTGCTCTCTTCTCCAGTTCTTCTCTTCTCCATCCGTCTCTCCTCTTCTCCTCCTGTATTTGCTCTTTTTCTCATTCACCTCCATGTTAAATCTCTCACAGCCCTGTCAGAATTCTCATACTCTTCCTCTGCTACGTTACCCCACCATCACTACAATGATCGACCCTTTACTGAGACTTCTCATGGGTTCAACTATGAGTTAAAGACATTAATGTAAGTTGAACATGAACAAGACTAGTATAGGTTGCTGTTTGAATGTGTGGCTAACTAACTTTCCAGTTAACTCTTATGTAGGGTGACCATATTTTGGTTTTTAAAAAAGAAAGAAAGGGGGGGGGGGGTATTTTTTAATGTCGTTGGTAACACTTTTACTTCTTTAGCCAAAACAAAAGATGTAAAATTGGGAATCACTATTGGTCTGATGCTGGTTCTCATCCCATCCCCCTGATCCATCACTTCATCCCAGCTGCTCTGCTGCAGAACTGATCAGTGAATGATAAGGAGGAGAGGTGTACTCACCAGGGTACAGGTGTTGCCCTCCAGCAGGCACAGGTGAACCTGACAGTGCAGGTGGATGCTGTCTGAGAAACCACTGAAGGTGAACATGTTGAAGGAGAAGCGGCTGGACGTGGAGACGCCATTCTGCAGTACGGTCACAGAACTCTCCATCGGGTCGGGACATCTAGCAGGAAACAGAAGGATTTATTTATCAGAAAAACTGACATCAATCATCTGCTGGTCAAAGTAGCAACACTACAGTTTTTACAGTGAAACAGAGAGAGGGTTCAGTAAAGCACCTCCCTGAGATCTGATACTCATAACCTCTGATCTTACTCATTAGTGATGAGGTTCCAGTGGACGGCGTCATTGATGTTATTAGTGGGTGTGGTCCAGCAACTGTCCAGCATGGTGGAGTACGGTGGCCGAGAAGTGCAAAACAAATTTACATTTCAGAAAACAAAATTACAAAAAAAACAAAAACAAATTTACAACGAAAGCAAAACAAATTTACAAGTGCTTGGGTACCCAGTGTTTGTAAATTTGTTTTGGCATATGTAAAAGTGTTTCAGCACTTGTAAATTTGTTTTCGGCATATGTAATTTTGTTTTCTAAAATGTAAATTTGTTTTGCACTTCTTGGCCGCACATTTCTGACGGAAAAGGTAGGTACAATAAACCGGAAGTGCGTGTTGCTTACCTGCTGTCAATCAAACTGTTTCTCAGCGGTAAAGTGAACGGAGTTTGTGATGGTGACGATAAACAAGGTTTTGTCTAGTTTGTGGAAATCATTTTATCCAGTTGAGCCGCTATTGTTTTTCTTGTGGAAAGTTATTAGATAGTTTGTGCAGACGGTTAGACGTGGCGTGTGCATCTCTATCTACTGTCCGCTCTTCTAAACATCTAAGGAATTCCCACAAGAACAAAAGCGAAATAATGAAAATCATTAACACAAAATGGACAAAACATTGTTTATTAGGGACGGAACATTTGATACCGAGGCTTTAAAGCTTGTTTCACTTTTGTAACACTGGACTCGGAGCTTATATTAAAGCAGCAGGAATGTGCGGGACTGATGAAGCTTTGGCGCTGTGTTTTATCTCACTCACTATATAAGAGACAATCAAACCAGGGTTACCCACCATCCTGTAAAATACAGAATCCTTCTTTATTTGGAAACTAAACGCCGCGTTCAGTGATGTGTATAAAACAGAAGGAAACTGCTGTTTAATCAATTATATTAAGTAGTGTTCACTTTTATTCTTAGTAACGCGGTGTGTGCGCAATATAACCTGTGTAATACACCTCTGTATGAGCAGCGCAGTGGGCAGAGTGCTTTGTTTTGCCTAAAATATGGTTCTGACTTATTATTATAAAGAATGAAAATAATAAATGTTAAACACCATAAATAAAACCTTTGTTCTCGTGACTGTGTAAGGTGCCCCCCCCCCCCCCCCCCCAGGTATTTTCAGCACAATCAGGAAAAAAGCTTCAAAAGCTTAAATGAGGCTTCATCTGCACTCTGCCCACTGCGCTGCTCATACAGCGGTGTATTACACAAAACCTTGTTCATCGTCACCATCACAAACTCCGTTCACTTTACCGCTGAGAAACAGTTTGATTGACAGCAGGTAAGCAACACGCACTTCCGGTTTATTGTACCTACCCTTTCCGTCAGAAATGTGCGGCCGAGAAGTGCAAAACAAATTTACATTTTAGAAAACAAAATTACATATGCCAAAACATATTTACAAACACTGGGTACCCAAGCACTTGTAAATTTGTTTTGCTTTCGTTGTAAATTTGTTTTTGTTTTTTTGTAATTTTGTTTTCTGAAATGTAAATTTGTTTTGCACTTCTCGGCCACCGTAGTGGAGATCTGCGCACTGTCGAATCCCTCCACTGTTAAGATCTCCTGGTTCATGTTGAGTGTCACTGAACCATTGTAAGGAGTGGTGTAAGCATTACTGGTGTACGCCTGCATTAAGACCTGGTACGTTCCCTCAGCTGAAGGTAATTCCTTGCTGATTACTCTGTGAACAAGAACATGTCAAATGCTTTGAGACTTTAAAACATAATTTGGGATCATCAAACCAAAAGTAAACTGGAACGATGTGGGCATGGAGATCTTCTGGATGAGTGGGTAGGCACTGGAGATGGAGAGAGAAAGCCCACCCTCATGACTGATAATTCCGAGTTCTGATGAAACAGAGCTCACCGAATTCTTATAGATCAGGTGAGTGGCGTTACTTTGAGAGACACAGACAGAGCAACAGTTATTACATTACATTCTGTAGAACGTCCACTTATTAGCAGGGGGGTACAAACTTAGTGCATGATCAATCCCAGTGCCTCCTGGGTGCTGTAATGACTTGCCATCTCCAAAATGACCACTCCTGCCCTACTGCTTATACTTATACCCATGGCTGCAGTACACCTACATCAACAACCTGAGTGAGAGCCCAAACAAAGTCCTATTTTGTTTTGGTTCTTTCCACTCATCGTTTTTATTATTGAATTAGTTTATAATGCAGAGTGTGGTCTTCAAAGAGAAAAGATTTATGAAGTTGGACACACACACACACCATTATCCAACATCAATAGTGATACACACTTTTCAAGACACTTATTATTTATTTATTTTTTTACACACACACACACACCATTATCCAACATCAATAGTGACACACACTTATCAAGGCACCCTTTTAGAAAACAGTAAAAATTGTGAAATTTTGCTGCATGCTTTAAATGGGAAAAAGTAGTGCCAACTGTTAGAAAAATATATAAATTAAAAACTGAAAGCTAGTAGTTCAAAATGAAATCTTAACCCAAATGAAAGCATTAGTTTATGTTCAGATAAATGTGGGTTAAAAAATAGCATTTTCAATGGTTTTCAATGGGACATTTTTTGTCCTTAGGAACAAATGTGTCAGTTTTTGTGTAGCTTAGCCATTTTAGGCCATTTTAGGCTAGTTTAGGTTGACCACCATGGGTGGTAGATCATTTAGTGTTGCTGCCCCGACACTGTGGAACTCTCTTCCTCTCTCTCTTCGTCTCTCTTCCTCTCTCTCTTCGTCTCTCTTCCTCTCTCTCTTCGTCTCTCTTCCTCTCTCTCTGAGTTTAAATCTCTTCTTAAAACGTTCTTGTTTACTCAACACTTTCATTCTCGTGTTTCTATTAGATTTTTTTCTTGACTGTAATTACTTTGTGAAGCGTCCTTGGGTATTATGAAAGGCGCTATATAAGTTGAATGTATTATTATTATTATTATTATTATTTAAGGACTTGACATAACAATTCTAAAATGTGTTTAAAATGAATATCCTCTAGCAAATATGAGCTGTATTTATTCAACACAGCCAAAATGGTTTTAAAATAAAAAAACAAATGGCACAAAATGTCCCTAGGATCTCTTAAGGGTTAAACTGAATTCTGGCAGCTACAGTGAGGAGAACGTAGCAGTGGGTGATGTGGCACGATCTTATCATGGTGGCTACACGAGGAGAGAAGCTCAGCTGCTTATCCAGAACAACATCAAAGTTTCGTACATTATCAGATGGTCTGATCTGGAACTTATTGAAAAAGACGACTAGGTTTTGGATTAGAGATTGATCTCTAGGAATGAGTGTCCGTCTTGTTGGGATTCAGTTTTAGGTGATGAGCTGACATCCACAGTGAGATATCTGCCAGACATGCTGAGATACATACATACTGTGTAGGGAGCTCATGTAGAGTCATAGTGTGGTGGGCAGAGCAAAAGAATCCAGTATTCAAGTCTTGATGTTAAAGATTGCAATTCCTGCATTTAGATGTTTTTAGGCAATGCCAGATGATGTTTACAGCTCTTCTGTGCCAATATTCTTGACATTTTAAACCACCTGATGGGGTTGGAGATATGGAGTTCAACATTAACTCCAGTATCCAATTATTAATCATGTAATAATGTGGTGGGCAGGGCAAAAGAATCCAATATTCATGTCTTTAAGTTAAAGCTTTGACGAGGGATGCTGGTTTGTATTTTTCTGGAACACGGTGCCCTTCAGTGGCTCAGTTCCTGTAGGATTAAGTAGAACATCATGTAATTCTGATACTAATCCACTGATACCAATACTTTTAAACAAATGCCGAAACCTGATTGGCTGAAAGTAGCTTTAGTTTTTCCTGAGAAAGAGCAAGTTTAGTGTTAGTGTTGGACCTTATTATAAATATATTCATATAAAATCTTTTCACGTTATTAACATTAATAAAGAAGAAAAAAGTTCAACAGGTCTGACAAATTTCTATTTTAATTCACATTTTTAACCACGACAATTCTTAAATATATTTAATACAATTTAGCTTCTTTCTGTTTCTAGTCTACAAACCATGAAGCACATTCATTGTAATTAAGCGGATTTCCACTGGGGGGCGCTGGTGGTTTGTGTACTTCGCACCAGTCGCGCTGCATGACCAGAAATACAATGTCAGCATGTGGCGCCATCTGCTGGTGACTCGCTTTTTAAAATACCTTAATGAACTTGAGCAGGATTATACTTTTGTCTGCTGTTCTTTTAGAACAGTTTGTGTTTTATGGAAGTTTTGATGGATGCCAGAAGCCCAGGAAGCTTTTGATGAACTAAAAACACCTTTGTGTTGAACTGACATGAATGATCTTGTGTTGAACCCAGCAGTCTGTGTTCAGTGTTTCCTGAGCTGCTGGTTTTCTCTCACTTTAAAGCTCATGTGTTTAATTTGGCAGATTGGACAAATGCTTCAAAAGATAAACTGAAGAATGCAGGTGAATGTAAAGGTCAAAAATGATGTTTCTTCAGGATCTTTAATGTCCTAATGCAGACCTGGGCATCGTACAGCCCGCAGGGAGCGAGTGTGTAGGGAAGATAACAGAAATTGACCGTTTCAGAAGTTGACCGTTTCAGAAGTTGACCGCTGTGCTTGTGTGAGCTTGCATGTTTTGCACTGAGCTTGTATGACATTAAATATAGCGTTCTCGTTAAACCCCTCCCTCACATGTCACATTGTTTTACATCAGTCGCCTAAATCATTTACATTAATATCTTCTATTACTGTATAGAACACAGTTCTGTAATCCAGGCAGAACTAATCGTTCATGTTACTGTGTAAATATTACAATATTTAATGCATTTTAATCAGCGTTCTGCTTCATGCACTTTATCATTATTTAACAGCTTTATTTGTTGTTTAATTGCTGTTTGCAGAGTTAGTTCATGCAATTTTATTAATTTTTGGATGTTTATTGGCCGAGAACAAGAAATACTATAATAGAAGATAAATAAGTAAATGAGTCTCGGACGTCGGGTTATCCTCCAGTATAAACTAACGTGCATGTCAGCCCGTGCATGCGCTTGTATGTTTATATTGGTGTTTGAAACGAATAACGACTCGTTTTCTTGTTTTTCAACTTTGGGATTTGAAGTGAAAAACGAATGAAGGTACACGGAGCTGGAACCTTTTGTCTGGACTTGTTTTGGGCGTTCTCTACAGAATACATTTTTCTGCTGCTCATCGAACACTTCTCCACCACTGAATCCGAACCATCTCCAAATAATTGAGCCGTTATTATTCTTTTTACTAACCAGCTCCTCTTCGATAGCTTCTGTCACGTCTGTATCCGTCTCCATGCGGAGATAGCGATAGCGCTGCCTGCAGGACTTACTGGTGAAGCGGTGGGGCGGGGCGAGTTGTGTTCAGTGAGGGAGAGGGGCGGGGCAGTGAGGGAGAGGGGCGGGGCGAGTTGTGTTCAGTAAGGGGAGATGGGCGGGGCAGTGAAGGAGAGGGGCGGGGCAGTGAAGGAGAGGGGCGGGGCGAGTTGTGTTCAGTGAGAGCACTGTATTCCGGGGGCCAGGGCGCCTGACATCAGAGCAAATCTAAAAGTGCTGGCTAATGCTAATCGTAGATTTTCGAAGATTGTTATCCACGTCGGCACTAATGATGTTCGTTTACGGCAGTCTGAGGTTACTAAGAGTAATGTTAAAGAGGTGTGTGAGTTAGCTAGGTCGATGTCTGAGGCAGTAGTGTGCTCTGGCCCCTTACCGATTCGACCCAGTGGCGAAACCTACAGCAGGTTGTTGTCGCTGAACCGCTGGATGTCTAAATGGTGCTCAGAAAACTGCATCGATTTTGTAGATAACTGGTCCACCTTTGAGGGAAGGCCTGGTCTTTTGAAGCGGGATGGTGTCCACCCCACGTGGGAGGGTGCTGCTCGCATTTCTTGCAGCATAGGTGACAGGCTTTACCACCGCGTTAGTGTAGCGGCAGATAGTGTTAAATGACTATCCAGAGCCAAGACCAGGCAGCAGACTAACAGGCCTAACCGACTGTCTGCGAGTCGCCATCGGACGTCACCCGGAATCCTTAGGTCACAAACCATTGAGACTGTGTCTGTTTACCGTGGCAGGTGTAAGCCAAAACAAAATCAAAAAGTATGTCATAATAACTTAATTAAAATTAATCTAAATGAGCATCATGAAAACCATAGTAAAGCTAAACTAAAGTTAGGACTTCTAAACATCAGGTCACTTGCATGCAAAACAGTAATTGTAAATGAAATAATTACAGATAATTGTCTTAGTGCCCTGTGTTTAACCGAGACCTGGGCTAGACCTGATGAGTATCTAGGTTTAAATGAAGCATCTCCTCCGGGTTACAGTTATGAACATAAGCCACGTCTTAGTGGTCGTGGTGGAGGAATAGCCGCAATTTATGATAAAGACATAGGTCTTACTGTAAAATCAACTCCCATAACAAACTCGTTTGAAGTTCTTATCTCTGACATAACCAATAAATGTTCATCTGATAAAACTAGTATGTTTAAACTGGTTACTGTTTATCGACCCCCTGGTCCTTAACGAATTTGCCGATTTTCTTTCTAAATTAGTCTTATCAACTAAAAAAGCTTTAATTGTTGGTGACTTTAATATTCATTATGAGGATAAGTGTAATCCACTCAAAACTGCATTTGACTCTATTTTAGAATCTTTAGGCATCACCCAAAATGTAACAGGACCCACTCACCGCTGTAAACATACCTTAGATTTAATACTTACTTATGGTATAAACATAGACAACCTGGAAATTGTACCACAGAATGACTTAATCTCTGATCACTCTCTACTAATTTATGAAGTGTCCCTGTCCAATAATATACAGCAACCAAATCGTTTTAAATGTAAGCGCACTATTACATCTGCAACTGCAGCAGCGTTCATAAACTGCCTACCAGAATTACCAAATATATCAGCATCAGAACCTAAAGAACTAGATCAGGCAACTCAAAACCTAGAGACCGTACTGCGCACAACCTTAGATAACGTAGCCCCACTCAAAACTAAACTGATTAGGGAGAAAAAACTTGCTCCATGGTACAATGACCACACATGCGCACTTAAACAAGCAGCACGTAAATTAGAACGCAAGTGGCGTCACACTACACTGGAGGTGTATAAGATTGCTTGGAAAGATGCTCTAACTGAGTATAAACATGCACTTATAAAAGCTCAATCTTTATATTATTCGTCCCTAATAGAGAAAAATAAAAACAATTCCAGATTCCTTTTTGAGACAGTGTCCAAATTAACTAAAAACGTCAATGAAACTGAATCTAATATACCACCCGACTGTACCAGCGATGATTTTTTAAAATTCTTTAATGACAAGATAGAAAAAATACGACTTCAGAGTCAGAGTGTGTCACCTGCCAATGTTAAGTATGGACTCACTCCGAGCAGCATTGGTGATAATAGTGATGATAACAGTAACGAGTTAATCCAACTAAATTCCTTTAATCCAATCTCCCAAAATGAACTAACTGTGTTGATTAAATCATCGAAGTCATCATCGTGTATACTCGATCCTGTTCCAACTCGTTTACTTAAAGATTTACTCCCAGCTATTGTAGAGCCCCTGCTTACATTAATCAATGCATCCCTTAGCCTTGGATATGTACCTAAATTGTTTAAAAGTGCTGTTATTAAACCCCTGATTAAAAAACCTAATCTTGATCCACATGTACTAGCTAATTATAGGCCAATTTCAAACCTTCCTTTTGTCTCAAAGATATTAGAAAAAGTCGTTTCCAAACAGCTATGTTCTTATTTGAATGAAAATTGTATTCATGAAAAATTTCAATCAGGATTTAGACCCAACCATAGTACCGAAACCGCATTAATTAGAGTAGTTAACGAGTTGTTAATGTCTTCTGATAATGGATGTGTCTCTTTTCTTGTTCTATTAGATCTTAGTGCAGCGTTTGATACGGTCCATCATAACATTTTACTGGAGAGGCTAGAAAATACAGCAGGTGTTAAAGGACTCGCACTCTCTTGGTTCAAATCATATCTGACTGACCGCTCTCAATTCGTTTATGTAAATAATAAATGCTCGGAAACTACAAAAGTAAAGTATGGTGTTCCACAGGGGTCGGTACTGGGACCGCTATTATTTACACTCTATATGCTTCCACTAGGTGAAATTATTCATAAACATGGCATAAACTTTCACTGCTATGCAGATGACACACAGCTGTATATATCAGCCAAACCAAATGATACTGACACAATCAGTAAGATAGAAGATTAAAGTGTAAACGACATAAAAAACTGGATGTCGTGTAATTTTCTTTTACTTAATTCAGATAAAACTGAGGTTTTACTTGTTGGCTCTAAAGCTGCAAGAGACAAGTTGTCTAACCTGGTGCTAAACCTAAACACTTTCTCTGTTACTCCCAGCCCAGATGTAAAAAACTTAGGTGTCACAATAGATTCAGATCTTTCCTTTGATACACACGTTAATAATATTACTAGAGTTGCTTTCTATCATTTGCGTAACATTTCTAAAATAAGAAATATACTATCTGTTAATGACGCCGAAAAACTGATCCATGCGTTTATAACTTCTGGGTTAGATGATTGTAATGCTCTTCTAACTGGATGCTCTGGTAGATCCTAAAACAAACTCCAGTTAGTTCAAAATGCAGCAGCTCGAGTGCTAACTAGAACTAAAAAATGTGACCATATTAGTCCTGTTCTATCATCTCTACACTGGCTGCCAGTTAAATTTCGCATTGATTACAAAATACTGTTACTAACCTATAAAGCGCTACATGGTCTGTACCACAGTATCTGAGTGAGCTTATTAATTACTACAACCCAGCACGTCCACTTCGTTCACAAGATGCAGGGTTACTTATAGTTCCTAAAATTAAAAAGACCACAGCTGGTGGAAGAGCGTTTTCTTACAAAGCTCCACAACTCTGGAATAATCTTCCTGCCTCTGTTCGGGATTCGGACACAGTCTCAATGTTTAAGTCTAGACTGAAAACATATTTATTTTCTCAGGCTTTTGATTAGTATAGACAAAGGCGCAGAGCTTGGGGGTTCTTGGTCATAGAAACTTGTGGTGATCAGGGATGTTGGGTTGCTGTCGTCCTGCCTCTCTTGTCCGATCACTCAGGTTTGATGACGGTGGGGAGATGGGCGCTGATGTCCTGTGAAAGCCTTCATGACCTTGTTACCTGCTCGCTCTCCCTTTTAGTTATGCTGTAATAATTAGGGCTGCCGGAGTCTAAAACTCTCTGTAAAACTGTTTGTCAACTAGCATTGTACATTATTAACTACATTCTCTGTTGTTTTACCCCGAGGGCATTCTGATGGAAACCTGTTTACCCGCCGAGGTTAAGGATTAAAGTCGAGACTGCCGGGACAACGATGCTGCTCCTGTCAGATGTGACGGGTCTGGAGTAATTGCCACGACAAGAACTCACTACAGACTTTATTGAAGACTAGAGCGGATAACAACTCTATTATTATTTAATTGTTTATTTATCTATTTATTACCAGTTATGACTTTTAGATCATTTAATTCTGTGTTTGTATGATTTGTGTAAATCGTGTATTTATTTAAAGTATCCTCCAGGCCACCCAAGAAGGATGGGCCCTGCTGAGTCTGGTTCCTCTCAAGGTTTCTTCCTGTAATTTTCAGGGAGTTTTTCCTTGCCACAGTCGCCCTCGGCTTGCTCAACAGGGGTTTTTGTATCTGTTGGTCCTGGATTTTGTAAAGTTGCTTTGAGACAACACACCAACACACCACTAACACACACAGATACACCACTAACATACACACACACATACACCACTAACACACACACAGATACACCACTAACACACACCAACACACCACTAACACACACCAACACACCACTAACACACACCAACACACCACTAACACACACCAACACACCACTAACACACACCGATACACCACTAACACACACCCATACACCACTAACACACACAGATACACCACTAACACACCAACACACCACTAACACACACCGATACACCACTAACACACACCCATACACCACTAACACACACAGATACACCACTAACACACCAACACACCACTAACACACACCCATACACCACTAACACACACCAACACACCACTAACACACACAGATACACCACTAACACACACAGATACACCACTAACACACACCAACACACCACTTACACACACCCATACACCACTAACACACACCAACACACCACAAACACACACCAACACACCACAAACACACACAGATACACCACTAACACACACAGATACACCACTAACACACACCCATACACCACTAACACACACCAACACACCACAAACACACACCAACACACCACAAACACACACAGATACACCACTAACACACACCCATACACCACTAACACACACCAACACACCACTAACACACACCGATACACCACTAACACACACCGATACACCACTAACACACACCAACACACCACTAACACACACCCATACACCACTAACACACACCAACACACCACTAACACACACAGATACACCACTAACACACACAGATACACCACTAACACACCAACACACCACTAACACACACAGATAACACACACAAACACATTACTAACACACACAGATACACCACTAACACACACAGATACACCACTAACACACACCCATACACCACTAACACACACCAACACACCACTAACACACACAGATACACCACTAACACACACAGATACACCACTAACACACACCCATACACCACTAACACACACCAACACACCACTAACACACACAGATACACCACTAACACACACAGATACACCACTAACACACACCCATACACCACTAACACACACATATACACCACTAACACACACAGATACACCACTAACACACCCATACACCACTAACACACACAGATACACCACTAACACACACCCATACACCACTAACACACACAGATACACCACTAACACACACAGATACACCACTAACACACACAGATACATCACTAACACACCCATACACCACTAACACACACAGATACACCACTAACACACCCATACACCACTAACACACACCAACACACCACTAACACACACAGATACACCACTAACACACCAACACACCACTAACACACACAGATACACCACTAACACACACCCATACACCACTAACACACACAGATACACCACTAACACACACCCATACACCACTAACACACACAGATACACCACTAACACACACCAACACACCACTAACACACACAGATACACCACTAACACACACCCATACACCACTAACACACAAAGATACACCACTAACACACACAGATACACCACTAACACGCACCCATACACCACTAACACACACAGATACACCACTAACACACACCAACACACCACTAACACACACAGATACACCACTAACACACACAGATACACCACTAACACACACAGATACACCACTAACACACAAAGATACACCACTAACACACCAACACACCACTAACACACACAGATACACCACTAACACACACCCATACACCACTAACACACACCCATACACCACTAACACACAGAGATACACCACTAACACACACAGATACACCACTAACACACACCCATACACCACTAACACACACCCATACACCACTAACACACACAGATACACCACTAACACACACCACTATCACACAAAGATACACCACTAACACACCAACACACCACTAACACACAAAGATACACCACTAACACACACAGATACACCACTAACACACCAACACACCACTAACACACACAGATACACCACTAACACACCAACACACCACTAACACACACAGATACACCACTAACACACCAACACACCACTAACACACACAGATACACCACTAACACACCAACACACCACTAACACACAAAGATACACCACTAACACACACAGATACACCACTAACACACCAACACACCACTAACACACACAGATACACCACTAACACACACAGATACACCACGAACAATGCGTGCAGGGCAGAATTAGGCCGATTTCCACTAATTATCAACATACAGAGAAGAGCAATTAACTTCTGGAACCATCTAAATGAGAGCGACGCCCAATCTTATCTTTATAAAGCCCTGAAACACCAAGAGCTGAGCAAACATACCAGTCCCCTCATCCAACTGGTCCTGAGTCACTGCACCCATACACCACTAACACACACAGACACTGTAATAACACACACAAACACATTACTAACACACGCCGACGCACCACTAACACACACCCCTAACACACACCGATACACCACTAACACACACAGACACAGTAAAGACTCAGGAACAGGAGAAATCTGCAAACCCAATTAGAATAAACCAAATTACACAAAGACTCAGAACTAAATATCTGAATTATTGGGAAACTGAAACTAAAACTCAAAGTAAAATGCAGTTATTTATTATTTGTTATTATTTGTTATTATTTGTTATTTGGCCCTAAACAGACACTACAGTGCAGCAGATTATCTGAGCACAGTATCCGACCCTAAATTAAGAAACATCCTGACGAGGTACAGACTGAGCGCACACGACCTGGCCGTGGAGACGGGGCGACACACCCGGTCCTGGCTGCCCCGGGAGGAGAGGTCGTGTCAGCACTGCACTCTCAGTACAGTAGAGACGGAGCTGCACTTCCTCACCCGGTGTACCAAGTACCACCACGTCCGCTCCCAATTCTTCCCTAAATTTAATAACATCATCCCCAACTTTACCTCCCTCCCAGACCCCGACAAACTGCCCCACCTACTGGGGGAGCACAGAGAGAGCTGCACACTAGCAGCACTCTATACTCACACCTGCCACCAGGTGAGGGACAGTGGGTGACCATGTCTCATACACACACACACACACACAAACTGATCGTTTTTACTACCTCGTTAGTGTAAATGTAAATATGTAAATATTATAATTTTTATTGTTATTATTTTGCACTGTTTTTATTAATATTTTATTCTATTTTATATGTTTGCACATGTAACTGTTCTGTATATATCTGTTCTTTCTTATTTTTATTGTTTATATTTCTCTGTAACTTGCTTTGGCAATACGAATGTCCTTATTTGTCATGCCAATAAAGCTTCTCTTGAGTTTGAGTGTGTTGGTGAACAGAACTGAGTGTGATTGATAGAGATGGTCGAGTTTTAACAAGACATGAACTTCTAAGTATTTATTTTTTATTTACTGAAGTCAGGTGTAAAACTGTTTAAATCTAGAGTTTAAATCACTGTTGTGGTACTAAACAGAGAAATATAAGAACTTAAACCATGCAGATAATTACACCTGAAGCTTCACTAACTAAACTAAGTTTAACACATCCAGGACTGGAGCTGCAGGATCAGCTTTGTGATCTCCAACAAAGAAAATCCAACAAAAACTGAAAAATCAGAAGTGAGGTGATTAAACTCCAAACTAAAGAGTAATAGAACTTTGTGTAAATTTTAAAACCTGCACATTTTGTTCACACCTGTTTTGGTAAAAGTTGATTAAATACACATCTGCAAACCCCCCCCCCCCCCCCCTTCCCCCCATGGGATAATAAAATTAAATAATAAAATAACGTTGATGTTTTTATTCCACCTGCTTCTAATTTTCATTACCTGATCGTAACATAAACTCTTAACAGTAACAGCTGATCAGAACTACAATTTACTGCTTTTTATTAAAAAAAATTATAATAAACTTAATATAAACGTTCAGCTTCCCTCCACAACAGTCCCAGTTTCTGGGTTATGTGGCCCCACGGAAAATGTAATTGCCCACCTCTGTCCTAATGTAATGTACTAAAATAAAGTATTTACAGATAATGTTGCTAACTACCTGCTGTAATAATTGATGTTTAATATCATTAAATTACATTTAATTGTTGCTACATTTTTTGTGGTACCTTTGTCTGGTGTGTTCCTCATCATGTCAGGTGGATCAACATTCTTCTGCTTTTAATGTTTGAATAATTATAACTGCGTGACCTTTTTAAAATATCTAAAAGAACCTCAGAATTAACTTAACTATCCTTAACCTTAACCTACTACCTCACTGGTTTAATCAGGAGTTTGGTAATTAGAATCATGAGATCAGAGCTTTATTAAAACCAGATCTGTAATGAGCAGCAACATCACAGCAGTAAAGTTTCATGTTAGAATTATTACACAAATCTGTGCTGATAGAAACTCACAAAGCAGGTAGATACAATCCATGAACCACTAAAACATGCCATGAATTAGAAGCTTCTGGAACATAAGTAACATTGTCCACAGTTAAGCAAGCTTTATAATACCAGTGACTTAAAGGCTGTAAAGAAACTGATGCTGCGTTTTGTTTGTGGTGGAACGAACTTCCTCTGTCTGTCCGAACATCTGAGTCTCTCGCTGTCTTTAAAAAGCGATAAAAAATCTTCATCACCTTTTTACTGAACACTTAAGCTGACTTGTACTTACTTACTAACACTCATTCATTTATTAAAAAAAAAGAGTAATGTAATGTTTACTAGGCCACCCAAGAAGGACGGGGATCCCTGCTGAGTCTGGTTCCTCTCAAGGTTTCTTCCTGTAATTTTCCTTGCCACAGTCGCCCTCGGCTTGCTCAACAGGGGTTTTTGTATCTGTTGGTCCTGGATTCTGTAAAGTTGCTTTGAGACTATGTCTATTGTGAAAAGCGCTATATAAATAAACTTGACTTGACTTGACTTGACTATGGAAGCTCTTCTGCTCTTGTTGCTCTGGATAAAAGCATCTGCTAAATGCCGAAAATGTAAATGTAATGTAAATGTTTCTCCATGTGATTAGAAACAAACCAGTTGAGCTTAAAGGTGCTGATTTTGTTTTAGTAATTGGTTGATGTAAAGCTTGCTTGACTGTGGACAGTGAAACCTCAGCTTAACCACAGACTTCAGATAATAAGAGATGAAGTGGTGTAGTGTGAACAGTACAGAGTTTCTGTACCATTATTATACTTACAAAACTAACAAAACCTGGACATTTCATGTAATGAAATATAGCAACTAAAATCCAGACATCAGATATTTATAATTCTGACGTAATTGTCTCTATAATTGTGCTTTTCTGCCCTTCTAAAATTGCTGCTACACCCCTGTGTTTTTCACGCCATATTTAGGTCAGTAATTTACTGAGTGTGTAATTACAGCTTGCTCGACTGTAGACAGTGATTTTTTTCAGCAGCTTAATAGCTCTTGGATTAAAGTGGATTTATAGAACATGTGCCACATATACCACATTATTTTCTTTAAACATGTTAAATTCAGTAATTAAATAAACAGTAACTGGGCAGTAAAGTGTGTATAAACGTGTTCAGTGTAGAGGGCGTGTTCACTTATTCTTACATAGAAAATTAACTAAACATGGAAAATGACCGGCAATTATCTTCTGCATTATACTACAATCTGTCCCAACTGGATTATAGGGATTAGGTGTGTTGTTCTGTCCTTCTGTAATTGCTGTTACACCCCTGTGATCATATTTAGATTTACTGTATCATTAAACTCAACCGGTTCTTCCTGTTACAGATATGAGGGTGTAAATCCTAAATCCTATATAAACCCCCTACAGAGCTGCTGTACTGATCAGTCTAGCTGTACAGCATCAGTACCAACACCAGCATCAGCACCAGCACCAGCACCAGCATCAGCACCAGCACCAGCACCAGTACCAGCACCAGCACCAGTACTAACACTTTCACAGTACGATTCTCTTCTTTATTATTAATGTATTTATTATTTTCTCTCCTTACAGAACAATATCAGTAACAATAATTAAGGAATAATTACTTAGTCTGTATTTAAATGAAATTAATTTGTTTTTTAAAAGGTCAGGAGCAAATGAAATTGATGTCATTTCTACTAAACTTTATTAAGTCATGTTTAGTTTATAATGTTTTATAATTATATATTATATAATTTTATAGTAGTAGAATTGTTTCTTATTTAAAAAAAATCTTTAATAGAACATTTTTACTAATGAGAACTGATTATAACCTGATGTTAACGTTAAATCCAGAGTTAATCTGGAGCTCATGAATTAGTCCTACTTCAGAATTTTAGCTACAGTTGAAATAGATTTTATCTATAAGAATCATCTTTAATAATAACAGCTTTTATTTTCTAAAGTCTCACAAAATCAAAACAAATGAATAATTAACATAACAAAATATTTATATTCAGTATAAACCTCTAATATTTCCTATTTTTTGTCTTTAAATGTCCTATTTTTCCAAGCTTTATTAGCCTGACTGTGTTTGGTTGGTGTTTGTTACTAAAACATTAAAAACATGAAAAATAGAACCAACAATAAAACAACAACGAGCAGAAACAATAAAAGATTTACTGTAATATTTGTGACGGGGATGTAGGGAAATATTTCGGGTGCAGAAGTGTTGGGTCTGGTAGTGTGGAATGCTTGTTTACATTTGGGGGGGGTGACTTGTAGGGGAGGAATAATTAGACCTCCCCAAAAAGAGATAAAAACAACAGGTTAGGGCGGTTATAAGTTATAAGCTAAACTGTAACTTCAGGCAAAACGTAGCTGATGTTAGCATTCATCAGTGTGCAGTTGACACAATCGAATCAAAACACGCTGGATAAGCTACGTACACCACTGCAAGATCTCACTGGTTATATGAAGTTGAGGGTGTGGTGATAAAGGGGTGTATGTGCTTATATGTGTGTTTATATGTATGTATGTGTGTGTGTGTGTGTGTGTGTGTGTATGTATTTGTGTGTGTGTGTGTGTATGTATTTGTGTGTGTGTGTGTGTGTGTGTGTGTGTGTGTGTGTGTGTGTATATATGTTGTAGATTTGGGGTTGGCGATGGCGTTGGCACTGCTGCTGTACCCACTAACGCTGCTCCTGATCAGTAAGTTCCACCACATTCTTACTGAAGTTATTTCTTCTTGATTTGGTGAATAATGTCGATTCTTTTTCTTGATGTTGATCTTGTTGTTAGTTGCTGATCTTTTTTATTCCACTGTAGCTGAGAGACCTTCAGCACAAAATGATTTGATTTTTCTGTAATAAATCTTTGTGATGAAAATAATCATTTATTGTTTTTCTCTTTCTCTCTGTTACATCAGCTCACAGGACAGCAGGTAAATATTTATGGATCTTTTTTCTAATTAATGAATAAAATAATGATATAAACTTTAACATGAACTTTTATAGACTCTATGTTAAAGGTTAAACATTTACACACACGTGTATGAATCATGTAAGAATCATGTATGAATTGTGTATGTCAGCAGTGATACTGTCATGCCTGAAGAAAGTCAGTGTTTGTTGTTTTGTGTTTTTTTTAGCATATCCATCGTATTTCTTCCCTGTTGCATCTGATGCCGTAACAATTCACTTCCAAGCCAACGAAAAATCAGAATCTGTTTCACTTTCAACCACGTTCCTGTACGCTGGATATAAAGAGAACAAGGTTTATGTAAGTACAGAATCATACACAGATGTTAGATGTATTAAAACCTCTTAATCAATAAGGAATGAAACAGAACTTCATTCATTCTGTGTTTATAAAAACCTTCGGGATCTTTCTCAGGTGACTTGTTTATAGCTAATCAGTGCTAATTAAAGGTATAATCAGAATCAGGTTTAGTGAAATTAACAATCGCTTTAAACCGGGGTGCTCAATACATCGATCGTGATCTACCAGTCAATTACACGTTGGTAGATCGCGCCTCATTCTGCAGTTTGCCTTCGACGAAGTGGACATTTTGAGAAATGCTATAACAGGTTAAAACGAACTGGTTCATGTTTACTCCCCATGTAGGCATAGCTTTTCTCCAGGTTTGACATGCCAGTAGGTGTAGTTGCTGCTCTAAATTGCACCTGTATGTGTGAGTGAGTGGATGAATGAGTGTGTGATGCTTTGCAATGGTTTGACACGCCCTGTCCAGGGTGTATTTTTGTCCTGCACCCAGTGTTTGTGACACTGGACCCACTGGAACTACGCTCGCCCTGTAATGCTGAACATCAATACAGGACCTGAAGCGCATTTTAAACATCTACAAAGCATTTTTTAAAAATCATGAGGCCGACTGTAAAAAGTAGATTGCGATGACCAGTCCACTGAAATAGTAGATCTCAAGCCACAGAAGTATGGGCGCCCCTGCTCTAAACTGATGTCTGTTGGTCCCCAGGTCCACAAAAGTTCCAGTCTACCATCAGTATCATTATAAGATACTAGAAATCAGAATAAATAGAAATGAAATTTGATCCATTTAACATAAACTGAGAGTCTGAGCTTTCCAACAAATTCTCAATTTGGTCTTTACACCAACCACAAAAATAAGGTCAGATGATAAAAGCAAACAAAGAATCACAGCTGAAGAACAAGGAACAGAACTGTGGGCCTTTCTTCACACTGCCCTAGTCACATCACATGTGTGTTGGACTTTGGAACTTCCATTCTGTGCTAACTGTTGTTTCTTATCTTACAACATTTTACAACAGCTTAACAACTAATAAAATTTTGGTTAGAACGCAAAAAGATCATTTCTGTAACTTCACTGACTGAGTAGAAATATCTTTTTTGATCTTTATTTCCCTCACAGATTAACAGGAACGGTTTCGTGGCTTTCAACAATCAACCACAGAATGAAGCTAACCCTCATGCAGTGGCTAACAAAAACCTGTTTGCACCGATGTGGACTACAACTAACTTCGGAGCTGGAAAGGTTACCTACAAACAGTCCACCAGCGGAGCCGATATTACTCTGGCTACATCAACAATTACATCTATGTACCCGGAGTATCCAAACTTTGCAGCTACATGGGCTTTAGTGGTGACCTGGGACAGTGTGGTGCTTACAACCGATAATCTGGTAAGAGTTCAGGTCACGACTCTCACAGTGGCCATATTGTTTACATCCAATAACCTACAGTTTAATCAGAAGTTTTAATTATGTGTGTAATTGTTCCTGTTTAACTGGATGATTGAATCACTCTGGTGAATCTCTGTGTGACCACACCCATTAACATGTACATGGAACAGTGGTCTCTCTCCAAGGTCAGAAGAACACGGTCACTCCTTGCTCTGAGGAGATTTAGTTTGGATGATCAGATCAGATCTGATATGAATTAGAAGCTGCTGGAACTCAGGTGTCACTAATCGAGCGAGCTTTGTATCAGCATGGATTGAAAGTGTTGCTTCTTAAACAGGAGCTTCTTTCTTTCACAGCAGCTTTTAATCTTGTGCTGATGTAAAGCTCACTTGACTGTGGACAGTGTCACGTTCTCATATTTAATTCTTCCTCCTGATTTTGGCAAGAACTAGAACAGGTGAGTATCTACAGTTCTGATATAAATGTATTAATAAATAATTTTACCTTTTTAATAAAGCCTGCAACGTTCCAAGCGGTGATGATCTCTGATGGAACCCTCATGTTCATCCTCTTCCACTACACGGCTGTTGCTATCACACAGACGTGGATGGTAAATAAAACACATTCTTATAAAACTTTTAAAACAATCAAATTGTTTCATCACTGTCGTGTTTATAATGGATTTTAATTTTGTGTTTTTTTACAGCCTGGTTTTGTAACCAAGAATCAAAACACTTTTACTTACCTACCAATAACAAGTTCCTCAGATCCCAGTCTTGTTGTTTCCACATCCAATGTGGGTGTACCTGGTCGCTGGGCTTTTGAAGTTCACAGCAGCATTAACGGTAAATATTTGGACTAACAATTATTTTTACATTTAAATTTTTCAGCATGTAGCAGACGCTTTTATCCAGAGCAACTTACAGAACTGTGACAGTAAGCAATTGAGGGTTAAGGGCCTTGCTCAGGGACCCAACAGTGGCAACTTGGTGGTGGCGGGGCTTGAACCAGCAACCTTCTGTTTACTAATCCAGTACCTTAACCACTGAGCTATCACTGGCCCTAAATATGCAGAGTTTAGTTTAAACCTAACAATAGAGCACCTCTCTGTTGGGAAGATAAATGCAATTTTAATTTCAAATTATTTTTAATTCAACTTATTGCTCCTGTACAAATGTAAATACGTTTTCATCTTTATCACATTTTTTTACCTTTTAAATCTTTATCTGATTTAAATTTGAATGAAACATGTTCAAGTGAAGTGTTTTCTGTTAACTTACCAACATATACCTGAACTTATATCCAATAAAAAGGCATTGTAAGAGCTAGCTGCTGTTTCATTTATTCAAATTCCTCCTCCATGGAAAAAGTGGGCCGGGTTTGGGCATGAAAGTCCCGGGCTAAAAAAAGGGGCCCACACCGGCCCTGCCTCCATGCCCTGATTTTCGATGGTTCTGGATTATCAGAAGGTTTGAGTACCAGCACAGCCAGGTCACCAGTGTAGTTCCTTTGAGTAAGAACCTAAACCTTTACCACAGCTGATGTTCTCCAGACTGAGTCAGGAGATGATCGACTCTGAAACAATTCAGACAGATTTATCATTTAGTTTAAGTGATGATGAAGCACTGAGCCGTGACTCCGCCCATTCTCAATTCTAATTGTTGAAATCCAGACAATAAAACAGAGCAAAACTAAACCAGTATCATATAAACATCAAATCACACTAACTCTACAGGTAACCACCACATTACAGCTACAACATGTTCATGTTTATAATGACGTGAATGATTTTGTCACTTGTATATTCATTAATAACATGATCTTCTGTCCTGCACTGGTTTCTTCTGTCCCTCTTTAGCTGCTTGTACCAGCGGGACAATTTAACATGATATATGTTAAATTGTTCAGACATTCAGAAAGATGTCAGCACGATAGCCTAATTTATTTTAACTAATGGAGACAAATAGCCTAAATCATTATCAATTTGACACCATCATAATATAGGAAAAAATGTAAAGAAAACTTCAAGCATGTTATGTTATTCAGCAAAAGAGGCTAACCCTTAATTAAATGTTGTTTTTTTTAGCCTCAGCGCAGCAGATGAGCCAGTCTGATCCTGCTGGTGAATCGAATACGCATGGAGAGGCCAGCAATACAGAGACAGGTAGAGAGGATACAAATTTACTGAAAAATAAAAACTATTTTATGTAACAAGTTGCACACAGAACAGATGTGATGGATAGATTCTAAATGATACCCAGATATTCAGAATGCTGAAAATGCATTAAAATCAGCCCAAATGAAGTAGGTAAACAGGAACCCTTGGAGGCCTTCATGTTAATGTACACAGAGAAGGAAATTCTCATGTCTATAGACAATGACATCGTTATTAATAAAGTTGCAGAAACCAGTGCACTGCTTCGGAGGCTTTTGATGCTGTAGGTAGCCTACTACATTTACATTTTCAGCATACGCTTTTATCCAAAGCTTACACAATGAGCAATTGAGGGTTAAGGGCCTTGCTCAGGGACCCAACAGTGGCCACTTGGTGGTGGCGGGGCTTGAACCTTCTGTTTACTAGTCCAGTACCTTAACCACTGAGCTATCACTGGCCCTAAATATGCAGAGTTTAGTGTAAACCTAACAATAGAGCATCTCTCTGTTGGGAAGATAAATGCAATTTTAATTTCAAATTATTTTTATTTCAACTTATTGCTCCTGTACAAATGTAAATACGTTTTCATCTTTATCACATTTTTTTACCTTTTAAATCTTTATCTGATGCCGCTCAGGTGGCGCAGCGGTAAAAAGAAACGCGCTGTAACCAGGGCTGGATTCTGAGAAGCGTGGTATCGAATCCAGCCTTGCTTTACCGGTTCGAAGCTGAGTGGCTATATGAGTAACGATTGGCCGGTTGCTCATGTGGGGGGTGGGACAAAGAACCGGATGTGGGTCTCTCTCTGTCAGAATGCGATCGCGTTCTCTGCCGGCTGATTGGAGGCGCTTACACAGAGATGGGAGAGGGTGCCCTTAGGGTGTGTCTCTCCGCATGCAACGCTAGGTGGCGCCAAACTCGTCAATGTGTGGGTGGCAAAGATGCATCTGGCTGCTGCTCGTGTTTCGGAGGGGGTACGGGTTAGCTTCAATCACCTCCATCAGGGCAGGGTTCGGCATAGACAGAGAGGAAGCACGATGCTAATTGAACAATTGGATGCGCTAAAGGGGGAGAAAAAGGGGTAAAAATTATTTTAAAAAATAAATAAAATCTTTATCTGATTTAAATTTGAATGAAACATGTTCAAGTGAAGTGTTTTCTGTTAACTTACCAACATATACCTGAACTTATATCCAATAAAAAGGCATTGTAAGAGCTAGCTGCTGTTTCATTTATTCAAATTCCTCCTCCATGGAAAAAGTGGGCCGGGTTTGGGCATGAAAGTCCCGGGCTAAAAAAAGGGGCCCACACCGGCCCTGCCTCCATGCCCTGATTTTCGATGGTTCTGGATTATCAGAAGGTTTGAGTACCAGCACAGCCAGGTCACCAGTGTAGTTCCTTTGAGTAAGAACCTAAACCTTTACCACAGCTGATGTTCTCCAGACTGAGTCAGGAGATGATCGACTCTGAAACAATTCAGACAGATTTATCATTTAGTTTAAGTGATGATGAAGGACTGAGCCGTGACTCCGCCCATTCTCAATTCTAATTGTTGAAATCCAGACAATAAAACAGAGCAAAACTAAACCAGTATCATATAAACATCAAATCACACTAACTCTACAGGTAACCACCACATTACAGCTACAACATGTTCATGTTTATAATGACGTGAATGATTTTCTCACTTGTATATTCATTAATAACATGATCTTCTGTCCTGCACTGGTTTCTTCTGTCCCTCTTTAGCTGCTTGTACCAGCGGGACAATTTAACATGATATATGTTAAATTGTTCAGACATTCAGAAAGATGTCAGCACGATAGCCTAATTTATTTTAACTAATGGAGACAAATAGCCTAAATCATTATCAATTTGACACCATCATAATATAGGAAAAATTTAAAAAATTTAAAGAAAACTTCAAGCATGTTATGTTATTCAGCAAAAGAGGCTAACCCTTAATTAAATGTTGTTTTTTTTAGCCTCAGGGCAGCAGATGAGCCAGTCTGATCCTGCTGGTGAATCGAATACGCATGGAGAGGCCAGCAATACAGAGACAGGTAGAGAGGATAAAAATTTACTAAAAAATAAAAACTATTTTATGTAACAAGTTGCACACAGAACAGATGTGATGGATAGATTCTAAATGATACCCAGATATTCAGAATGCTGAAAATGCATTAAAATCAGCCCAAATGAAGTAGGTAAACAGGACCCCTTGGAGGCCTTCATGTTAATGTACACAGAGAAGGAAATTCTCATGTCTATAGACAATGACATCGTTATTAATAAAGTTGCAGAAACCAGTGCACTGCTTCGGAGGCTTTTGATGCTGTAGGTAGCCTACTACATTTACATTTTCAGCATACGCTTTTATCCAAAGCTTACACAATGAGCAATTGAGGGTTAAGGGCCTTGCTCAGGGACCCAACAGTGGCAGCTTGGTGGTGGCGGGGCTTGAACCTTCTGTTTACTAGTCCAGTACCTTAACCACTGAGCTATCACTGGCCCTAAATATGCAGAGTTTAGTGTAAACCTAACAATAGAGCATCTCTCTGTTGGGAAGATAAATGCAATTTTAATTTCAAATTATTTTTATTTCAACTTATTGCTCCTGTACAAATGTAAATACGTTTTCATCTTTATCACATTTTTTTTTACCTTTTAAATCTTTATCTGATTTAAATTTGAATGAAACATGTTCAAGTGAAGTGTTTTCTGTTAACTTACCAACATATACCTGAACTTATATCCAATAAAAAGGCATTGTAAGAGCTAGCTGCTGTTTCATTTATTCAAATTCCTCCTCCATGGAAAAAGTGGGCCGGGTTTGGGCATGAAAGTCCCGGGCTAAAAAAAGGGGCCCACACCGGCCCTGCCTCCATGCCCTGATTTTCGATGGTTCTGGATTATCAGAAGGTTTGAGTACCAGCACAGCCAGGTCACCAGTGTAGTTCCTTTGAGTAAGAACCTAAACCTTTACCACAGCTGATGTTCTCCAGACTGAGTCAGGAGATGATCGACTCTGAAACAATTCAGACAGATTTATCATTTAGTTTAAGTGATGATGAAGCACTGAGCCGTGACTCCGCCCATTCTCAATTCTAATTGTTGAAATCCAGACAATAAAACAGAGCAAAACTAAACCAGTATCATATAAACATCAAATCACACTAACTCTACAGGTAACCACCACATTACAGCTACAACATGTTCATGTTTATAATGACGTGAATGATTTTGTCACTTGTATATTCATTAATAACATGATCTTCTGTCCTGCACTGGTTTCTTCTGTCCCTCTTTAGCTGCTTGTACCAGCGGGACAATTTAACATGATATATGTTAAATTGTTCAGACATTCAGAAAGATGTCAGCACGATAGCCTAATTTATTTTAACTAATGGAGACAAATAGCCTAAATCATTATCAATTTGACACCATCATAATATAGGAAAAATGGAAAAAATTAAAAGAAAACTTCAAGCATGTTATGTTATTCAGCAAAAGAGGCTAACCCTTAATTAAATGTTGTTTTTTTTAGGCTCAGCGCAGCAGATGAGCCAGTCTGATCCTGCTGGTGAATCGAATACGCATGGAGAGGCCAGCAATACAGAGACAGGTAGAGAGGATAAAAATTTACTAAAAAAAAAAACTATTTCATGTAACAAGTTGCACACAGAACAGATGTGATGGATAGATTCTAAATGATACCCAGATATTCAGAATGCTGAAAATGCATTAAAATCAGCCCAAATGAAGTAGGTAAACAGGAACCCTTGGAGGCCTTCATGTTAATGTACACAGAGAAGGAAATTCTCATGTCTATAGACAATGACATCGTTATTAATAAAGTTGCAGAAACCAGTGCACTGCTTCGGAGGCTTTTGATGCTGTAGGTAGCCTACTACATTTACATTTTCAGCATACGCTTTTATCCAAAGCTTACACAATGAGCAATTGAGGGTTAAGGGCCTTGCTCAGGGACCCAACAGTGGCAACTTGGTGGTGGCGGGGCTTGAACCTTCTGTTTACTAGTCCAGTACCTTAACCACTGAGCTATCACTGGCCCTAAATATGCAGAGTTTAGTGTAAACCTAACAATAGAGCATCTCTCTGTTGGGAAGATAAATGCAATTTTAATTTCAAATTATTTTTATTTCAACTTATTGCTCCTGTACAAATGTAAATACGTTTTCATCTTTATCACATTTTTTTTTACCTTTTAAATCTTTATCTGATTTAAATTTGAATGAAACATGTTCAAGTGAAGTGTTTTCTGTTAACTTACCAACATATACCTGAACTTATATCCAATAAAAAGGCATTGTAAGAGCTAGCTGCTGTTTCATTTATTCAAATTCCTCCTCCATGGAAAAAGTGGGCCGGGTTTGGGCATGAAAGTCCCGGGCTAAAAAAAGGGGCCCACACCGGCCCTGCCTCCATGCCCTGATTTTCGATGGTTCTGGATTATCAGAAGGTTTGAGTACCAGCACAGCCAGGTCACCAGTGTAGTTCCTTTGAGTAAGAACCTAAACCTTTACCACAGCTGATGTTCTCCAGACTGAGTCAGGAGATGATCGACTCTGAAACAATTCAGACAGATTTATCATTTAGTTTAAGTGATGATGAAGCACTGAGCCGTGACTCCGCCCATTCTCAATTCTAATTGTTGAAATCCAGACAATAAAACAGAGCAAAACTAAACCAGTATCATATAAACATCAAATCACACTAACTCTACAGGTAACCACCACATTACAGCTACAACATGTTCATGTTTATAATGACGTGAATGATTTTCTCACTTGTATATTCATTAATAACATGATCTTCTGTCCTGCACTGGTTTCTTCTGTCCCTCTTTAGCTGCTTGTACCAGCGGGACAATTTAACATGATATATGTTAAATTGTTCAGACATTCAGAAAGATGTCAGCACGATAGCCTAATTTATTTTAACTAATGGAGACAAATAGCCTAAATCATTATCAATTTGACACCATCATAATATAGGAAAAATGGAAAAAATTAAAAGAAAACTTCAAGCATGTTATGTTATTCAGCAAAAGAGGCTAACCCTTAATTAAATGTTGTTTTTTTTAGGCTCAGCGCAGCAGATAAGCCAGTCTGATCCTGCTGGTGAATCGAATACGCATGGAGAGGCCAGCAATACAGAGACAGGTAGAGAGGATAAAAATTTACTAAAAAAAAAACTATTTCATGTAACAAGTTGCACACAGAACAGATGTGATGGATAGATTCTAAATGATACCCAGATATTCAGAATGCTGAAAATGCATTAAAATCAGCCCAAATGAAGTAGGTAAACAGGACCCCTTGGAGGCCTTCATGTTAATGTACACAGAGAAGGAAATTCTCATGTCTATAGACAATGACATCGTTATTAATAAAGTTGCAGAAACCAGTGCACTGCTTCGGAGGCTTTTGATGCTGTAGGTAGCCTACTACATTTACATTTTCAGCATACGCTTTTATCCAAAGCTTACACAATGAGCAATTGAGGGTTAAGGGCCTTGCTCAGGGACCCAACAGTGGCAACTTGGTGGTGGCGGGGCTTGAACCTTCTGTTTACTAGTCCAGTACCTTAACCACTGAGCTATCACTGGCCCTAAATATGCAGAGTTTAGTGTAAACCTAACAATAGAGCATCTCTCTGTTGGGAAGATAAATGCAATTTTAATTTCAAATTATTTTTATTTCAACTTATTGCTCCTGTACAAATGTAAATAAGTTTTCATCTTTATCACATTTTTTTTTACCTTTTAAATCTTTATCTGATTTAAATTTGAATGAAACATGTTCAAGTGAAGTGTTTTCTGTTAACTTACCAACATATACCTGAACTTATATCCAATAAAAAGGCATTGTAAGAGCTAGCTGCTGTTTCATTTATTCAAATTCCTCCTCCATGGAAAAAGTGGGCCGGGTTTGGGCATGAAAGTCCCGGGCTAAAAAAAGGGGCCCACACCGGCCCTGCCTCCATGCCCTGATTTTCGATGGTTCTGGATTATCAGAAGGTTTGAGTACCAGCACAGCCAGGTCACCAGTGTAGTTCCTTTGAGTAAGAACCTAAACCTTTACCACAGCTGATGTTCTCCAGACTGAGTCAGGAGATGATCGACTCTGAAACAATTCAGACAGATTTATCATTTAGTTTAAGTGATGATGAAGGACTGAGCCGTGACTCCGCCCATTCTCAATTCTAATTGTTGAAATCCAGACAATAAAACAGAGCAAAACTAAACCAGTATCATATAAACATCAAATCACACTAACTCTACAGGTAACCACCACATTACAGCTACAACATGTTCATGTTTATAATGACGTGAATGATTTTCTCACTTGTATATTCATTAATAACATGATCTTCTGTCCTGCACTGGTTTCTTCTGTCCCTCTTTAGCTGCTTGTACCAGCGGGACAATTTAACATGATATATGTTAAATTGTTCAGACATTCAGAAAGATGTCAGCACGATAGCCTAATTTATTTTAACTAATGGAGACAAATAGCCTAAATCATTATCAATTTGACACCATCATAATATAGGAAAAATGGAAAAAATTAAAAGAAAACTTCAAGCATGTTATGTTATTCAGCAAAAGAGGCTAACCCTTAATTAAATGTTGTTTTTTTTAGGCTCAGCGCAGCAGATAAGCCAGTCTGATCCTGCTGGTGAATCGAATACGCATGGAGAGGCCAGCAATACAGAGACAGGTAGAGAGGATAAAAATTTACTAAAAAAAAAAACTATTTTATGTAACAAGTTGCACACAGAACAGATGTGATGGATAGATTCTAAATGATACCCAGATATTCAGAATGCTGAAAATGCATTAAAATCAGCCCAAATGAAGTAGGTAAACAGGACCCCTTGGAGGCCTTCATGTTAATGTACACAGAGAAGGAAATTCTCATGTCTATAGACAATGACATCGTTATTAATAAAGTTGCAGAAACCAGTGCACTGCTTCGGAGGCTTTTGATGCTGTAGGTAGCCTACTACATTTACATTTTCAGCATACGCTTTTATCCAAAGCTTACACAATGAGCAATTGAGGGTTAAGGGCCTTGCTCAGGGACCCAACAGTGGCAGCTTGGTGGTGGCGGGGCTTGAACCTTCTGTTTACTAGTCCAGTACCTTAACCACTGAGCTATCACTGGCCCTAAATATGCAGAGTTTAGTGTAAACCTAACAATAGAGCATCTCTCTGTTGGGAAGATAAATGCAATTTTAATTTCAAATTATTTTTATTTCAACTTATTGCTCCTGTACAAATGTAAATAAGTTTTCATCTTTATCACATTTTTTTTTACCTTTTAAATCTTTATCTGATTTAAATTTGAATGAAACATGTTCAAGTGAAGTGTTTTCTGTTAACTTACCAACATATACCTGAACTTATATCCAATAAAAAGGCATTGTAAGAGCTAGCTGCTGTTTCATTTATTCAAATTCCTCCTCCATGGAAAAAGTGGGCCGGGTTTGGGCATGAAAGTCCCGGGCTAAAAAAAGGGGCCCACACCGGCCCTGCCTCCATGCCCTGATTTTCGATGGTTCTGGATTATCAGAAGGTTTGAGTACCAGCACAGCCAGGTCACCAGTGTAGTTCCTTTGAGTAAGAACCTAAACCTTTACCACAGCTGATGTTCTCCAGACTGAGTCAGGAGATGATCGACTCTGAAACAATTCAGACAGATTTATCATTTAGTTTAAGTGATGATGAAGCACTGAGCCGTGACTCCGCCCATTCTCAATTCTAATTGTTGAAATCCAGACAATAAAACAGAGCAAAACTAAACCAGTATCATATAAACATCAAATCACACTAACTCTACAGGTAACCACCACATTACAGCTACAACATGTTCATGTTTATAATGACGTGAATGATTTTCTCACTTGTATATTCATTAATAACATGATCTTCTGTCCTGCACTGGTTTCTTCTGTCCCTCTTTAGCTGCTTGTACCAGCGGGACAATTTAACATGATATATGTTAAATTGTTCAGACATTCAGAAAGATGTCAGCACGATAGCCTAATTTATTTTAACTAATGGAGACAAATAGCCTAAATCATTATCAATTTGACACCATCATAATATAGGAAAAATGGAAAAAATTAAAAGAAAACTTCAAGCATGTTATGTTATTCAGCAAAAGAGGCTAACCCTTAATTAAATGTTGTTTTTTTTAGGCTCAGCGCAGCAGATGAGCCAGTCTGATCCTGCTGGTGAATCGAATACGCATGGAGAGGCCAGCAATACAGAGACAGGTAGAGAGGATAAAAATTTACTAAAAAAAAAACTATTTCATGTAACAAGTTGCACACAGAACAGATGTGATGGATAGATTCTAAATGATACCCAGATATTCAGAATGCTGAAAATGCATTAAAATCAGCCCAAATGAAGTAGGTAAACAGGACCCCTTGGAGGCCTTCATGTTAATGTACACAGAGAAGGAAATTCTCATGTCTATAGACAATGACATCGTTATTAATAAAGTTGCAGAAACCAGTGCACTGCTTCGGAGGCTTTTGATGCTGTAGGTAGCCTACTACATTTACATTTTCAGCATACGCTTTTATCCAAAGCTTACACAATGAGCAATTGAGGGTTAAGGGCCTTGCTCAGGGACCCAACAGTGGCAACTTGGTGGTGGCGGGGCTTGAACCTTCTGTTTACTAGTCCAGTACCTTAACCACTGAGCTATCACTGGCCCTAAATATGCAGAGTTTAGTGTAAACCTAACAATAGAGCATCTCTCTGTTGGGAAGATAAATGCAATTTTAATTTCAAATTATTTTTATTTCAACTTATTGCTCCTGTACAAATGTAAATACGTTTTCATCTTTATCACATTTTTTTTTACCTTTTAAATCTTTATCTGATTTAAATTTGAATGAAACATGTTCAAGTGAAGTGTTTTCTGTTAACTTACCAACATATACCTGAACTTATATCCAATAAAAAGGCATTGTAAGAGCTAGCTGCTGTTTCATTTATTCAAATTCCTCCTCCATGGAAAAAGTGGGCCGGGTTTGGGCATGAAAGTCCCGGGCTAAAAAAAGGGGCCCACACCGGCCCTGCCTCCATGCCCTGATTTTCGATGGTTCTGGATTATCAGAAGGTTTGAGTACCAGCACAGCCAGGTCACCAGTGTAGTTCCTTTGAGTAAGAACCTAAACCTTTACCACAGCTGATGTTCTCCAGACTGAGTCAGGAGATGATCGACTCTGAAACAATTCAGACAGATTTATCATTTAGTTTAAGTGATGATGAAGCACTGAGCCGTGACTCCGCCCATTCTCAATTCTAATTGTTGAAATCCAGACAATAAAACAGAGCAAAACTAAACCAGTATCATATAAACATCAAATCACACTAACTCTACAGGTAACCACCACATTACAGCTACAACATGTTCATGTTTATAATGACGTGAATGATTTTCTCACTTGTATATTCATTAATAACATGATCTTCTGTCCTGCACTGGTTTCTTCTGTCCCTCTTTAGCTGCTTGTACCAGCGGGAGCATAACGTGCAGCACCGGCGAAGTTTGTGCAGAACAAAATTCAATTGTTGGCTGCTACTGTGATTCCTCCAAACCCAACCCTGATATTTATGGTACGTCTTACTAATGTGTGTTTGTTTGTTTGTTTATTAGGATTTTAACGTCATGTTTTTACACTTTTGGTTACATTCATGAAAGGACAGGTAGTTACTCATTACACAAGATTCATCAGTTCACAAGTTTATATCAAACACAGTCTTGTGTGTGTGTGTGTGTGTGTTTGTGTGTGTGTGTGTGTGTGTGTGTGTGTGTGTGTGTGTGTGTATGAGGGGGTTGTTATGAGGAATCAACTAGATCTCACATCTACACTTACGTATCACATTAACACTGTGACGGCTATAATAGTTATATTATATATCATACTGTTTTAACATCTTAAGTTTTTACACTTTATTACAGAAAGTTTATTTCTATTACATCATAAAAAATTACATTATACAATTACCTATTACAAATAATTGAACTTTTTATGAGGAAAATCTCCAAAGTCAGACATTAGAGAGTTTCAAGCCTCACCACCACTTGTCACTGTTGGGCCCTTGAGCAAGGCCCTTAACCCTCAATTGCTTAGACTGTTTACTGTGAGTCGCTTTGGATAAAAGCATCTGCTAAACCGTAAATAAAATGAAAATGAATAAATGAATAGAAAAACGAATATAGTAAACGTCTGATAAAAACAATAACTAACAGTAATTAACTAAGATTAAATGGTGACTTTTCTACTAGATATGGGGGAACATGCTGACGTGCGTTTCTCTCAAAGCTGCATTTTAACTTTATAACTGTGTCGAAGTGCTTCTATCTTTGTACAAGTGATTAACAGTAACGTCCTTATAGATGTACATTCCTGGTAAAAACAGGACCAAACCCAAAATTCCTTTGAACCCAAATCACTGGTGGTAAAATGAGTGAGAAGTAAGAAAATATTCTAGTCAGACCTGAGACGACATTTGCTGCTCACTGCTTTATCAGTTTAATTAAGATTGAAGAAAATTAACAAATTACAGATTTTTCTTTTAACTGCATTTACATAATGTCCCAACTTTTCTCGAAACAGGGTTTGTATTTTTAATTTAAATGTATTTTTAAACTTTATTATAATAGTGTAAACACTGAAATGATAATAATGGAATTTTTGATACTTCTGAGAGGAACCAATAGAGGAACTTCATAGAACCTAATTCTGCACCTGAACGTTTCCTCTCGTTTATTTTATTACCAGATGCTGTTCAGACGTGTGTTAATGGCAGTGGAATCCTGAATCTGTCACGCTGTCAGCTTTTTGAAGCTGGAATTTTGTATAACGATCTCCACTTGCAAGACTTGAGCTGTAAAGGAACAATTATTAATAACAGGCTGGTGTTCACCTTCAACAACAATGACAAAATCTGTGGAGGAACGTTTCAGGTACTGAACATTTTGCACCTTTATTATTTATAATTTTATAATGTGCATGTCTGTATGATGTACTGTTCTATTCTAAACATTTCCTACACTACATACCTATGTAGACACCAGACCAAGCTGCAAAAAGTCACGTCCACAGGTCATAACTGACCAATAGAAGGAATACACAGAAGATCTCTACAAACACGACTTGTTATCAACATGTTTAAAAGTACCTCGGATGGCAAAAAAGACCAACAAATAAAACCTTGACCAAATCAAACCAAACCTGTCACTTGAAGCCAAAGCTTTGTTAGGAAATCCTGGAGTGGATCTTCTCAGTCTTCAGGTTTGAATCCCATAGAACATTTTTGGTGAGATTTTTAAGAAGGCAGTTGGAGCACAAACGTCGTCAAACCTCAATGAGCTGGAAGCTTTTATGGGAGAACAATGGGTTCCACAAGAGGCATCAGAAGCTTTATACCACAGCATGTACAGAAGTTGCTTACTAGACAAAAGGACATTCCACCAAGAATAATATGGACATTTGTCAGGGGAACTACATGTTTTGTTGTCTCAAGATTATGTGAGCTAATGATCACACAAGTGAGCTTTCTCAGTTTATGAGACTTAAACCATGATGTTGTATGAATGACACCCGGCACTGGCTCTCTAAAAAACAACAAGGACTTCCTGGGAAAAGATGTGTCTCTAAAATCCTAATAAACGCCACCGCATCAATGCAACCTTTTAGAATATAGGGTTTGTGTTTCTCTAAACATTTAATAGTCAAGTATTTTAGCTTTGAATCTTTATTTTTTATCTTCACAAATATGTATGGAAATTAAACATAGCATGTAAAAGTTTGTACCCCCCTGCTCATTTTCATGTTTTGTTTGTTTTTAAGTGTTAATAAGTGGACAGATGTTCTACAGAATGTAATGTAATAATTGTTGCTCTGTCTGTGTCTCAGACTAACGCCACACACCTGATCTACAACAATTTGGTAAGTAATGGTTTAGGAATTATCAGCCATAATGCCGGCCTTCAACTGTCCTTCTCCTGCTCCTACCCACTCATCCAGGAGGTCTCCATGCCCACGTCGTTCCAGATTACAGGAGGGTACTGTAATGAATGAAGGCGTAGGACCCAAAGATGCGGAGCAAAAAATGATATTTATTAACAATAAATATATATATACAGATGAACAAAGGAAAGGAGTTAAACAAAAACAATTCGGGAAATCCCGAACGACGCCTTTCTCGTCACTGGCAACTGAAAAGGAAACACAAAAACAGAAAATAGAAAAGCAGCCAACGCGAGGCGCGAACCCGGGTCGCTCACTCGCGGCAATTATAATCACCCCGCTACGCTACGGCGTTGCTGAGGTTACACACTCGCCTTCTGAATATGAGGCTGAAATGAGAGAACGGATCTCAGTAAATAATCCGTAGAAAGGGGCAAAACTTGTAAAGATAATTGTGAGGGGAATAATGGATCGGTTGTGTCACCAGTTTAAAAGACTGGGAAGAAACCGATGACTGAGTTTGGAAAAAGGGTTCAGGCGAGTGGATTCGAACCGGGGATTCACGCATGGAGGAGCGGCGACTTACCGCTCAACCAAACAGCAGTGAATAACCCTGACAAAAGTTCACGCCTTTAAAGGACTGCGGAAGGTGGCAATTAGCCTGATGCTAACCCGCTGCTAGCTTTGCAAGCGGGGACCATATGTGGCAACGCCAAAACAACCACAGCTCGAGGGCTGTAAGGAATCGCACCAGCTCTCCCTATTAAATGAAACAAAGACCCTAAGTTACCTCAGTCTTACGACTTACACACCCAACCGCGCTACCAGGCGCCTGGGGATACCAAACTAGCCCTGCAAAAGGAATGGCTGCAGCAGTGCAGCCAGTCGAAAACAAAGAACAAAGGTGCGACGCCTGCAGACTGGCGACGCCCCCTTAAGTAGGAAGCTGACAGCTGCAGGTCGTTGCCCTAATCAGCTGGCCTCCTATTTGAGGCCACGCTGCTCTTTGTTCTGTAACGCCTGCAACGCTGTGAATTGGTGGTACGTTCGCCAGACGTTGCAGGCACCCTAACAGGACCCCCCCCTCTAGGGACAGCTCCCGAGGTCCCAAGACCCGCAGACCGGTTCCTTCGGTACTCACGAATCAGTTCAGGGTCCAGGATGCGTCGAGCCGGTACCCATGAACGTTCCTCGGGGCCGTAACCTTCCCAATCCACCAGGTATTGAGTGCTACCCTGCACTTTCCTGCTATCCAGGAGACGGCGGACCGTAAATGCAGGGGCACCCTGGATGATACGAGGGGCGGGAGGTTGTGGGGGGGGTAAAGCTCCCCTACCCGCGAACGGGCGAAGTTGGGAGACATGAAAGGTCGGATGCGCCTTCATCCTGGGGGGCAACTCCAACCTATATGTCACCGGGTTAATCCGTCGGACTACCTTGAACGGGCCAATGTACCTCGGTGCCAGCTTGTGAGTGGTACCTTTGACGGGGAGATCCCTCGTCGATAGGAGGACACGTTGGCCCGGACGGAACGTAAGAGCCGGCTGTCGCCTACGGTCAGCATTGCGCTTCATGGAGCGCTGAGAGGCCAAAAGGGCCTGTCTTGCTTTCCGCCAGGCGGCGCGGCAGCGACGGATATGTTGCTGCACAGTCGGCACCGCAACCTCTTGTTCCTGATCAGGAAACAGCGGAGGGGGATAGCCGAACTGTGCCTCAAATGGTGACATACCCAGAGCGGCATGGTGCAGGGTATTGTGAGCAAATTCAGCCCACAACAGCTTATCCGCCCAAGTGGCTGGATTACCTGCAGTCAAGCACCGAAGCATCTTGCCTAGATCTTGAATGACCCGCTCCGATTGCCCGTTGGACTCGGGATGATATCCCGAGGATAAGCTGGCCGTCGCGCCGAGAAGTTGGCAAAATGCTCGCCAGCACTGGCTAATGAACTGTGGACCCCGATCCGACACAATGTCGGACGGGACCCCATGTGCTCTCACCACATGTTGCAGAACAGCCTGTGCGGTAGCCATGGCGGACGGGAGCTTGGGCATCGGAATGAAAAGGCAAGATTTGGTGAACCGGTCTACAATCACCAGTACCACCGTGAATCCCCTGGATATTGGCAAACCCGTGACGAAATCCAGTGCCAGGTGGGACCACGGTCTAGAGGGTACTGGTAATGGATGGAGGAGTCCACGAGGACGCTCTCTTGTGCTTTTATTAGTCGCACAGATAGCGCAGGTACGGACAAGGTCCTTGACCTGACTCTCCATCCCTGGCCACCAGAACCTTCGGCGCAAGAACACCAGGGTCTTAGAGACTCCTGGATGAGCCGCAAACGAGGACGCGTGAGCCCATTCAAACACCTGACGGCGGACTGTTGATGGTACAAACATCCGGTCAGGTGGACCTCCACCTGGGTCGGGCTCAACAACTTGAGCGTCTCTCACTGTTTTAAATATGCCCCACGTTACTGGGGCAGCAATTTGACTAGGGGGGATGATAGGATCAGGGTCGGTTTCGGGTCTGGTCGATTCCCACTGTCTAGACAGCGAGTCAGGCTTAACATTTTTCGACCCTGGTCTGTAAGAAAGGGTGAAATGAAACCGACCAAAAAAAAGTGACCACCGAGCCTGACGGGAATTCATCCGCTTCGCTTGCTGGATAAATGACAGATTCTTATGGTCTGTCCAGACAAGGAAGGGATGTTTTGCCCCCTCTAGCCAATGTCGCCACTCATCTAGCGCCAGCTTGATGGCCAAAAGCTCCTTATCTCCTACCGGGTAGTTACGCTCAGCAGGAGTTAGACGGTGCGAAAAGAAAGCGCATGGGTGGAGCTTCTTTTCCGGACCCCCTCTCTGGGACAAAACCGCCCCAACCCCAACATCAGAGGCATCCACTTCCACTATGAAAGATTCCTCTGGGTCGGGCAACTGCAATACAGGAGCAGTTGTCAAGAGAGACTTGAGCCTATTGAAGGCTTGTTGGGCCTGCACCGTCCATTTAAACGGACCCTTCCCTGTGAGAGCCGTCAAAGGAGCGGCGACCGAACTGAAGTTCCGAATGAATCGCCGGAAAAAGTTGGCAAAGCCCAGAAATCTTTGCACATGGCGTACGGAACTAGGAGTTGGCCAATCCTCCACAGATTTGATCTTAACCGGATCCATTCGCAGGACACTTTGTGAAACTATAAACCCCAAAAAAGACACTGATGGGGTATGGAAAACGGATTTCTCCAGCTTGACGAACAAGTGATGGTCGAGCAAAAGCTGGAGAACCCGACGAACGTGCCTGACATGTTCTTCGATGGATCGGCTAAAGATTAAGATATCGTCCAGATAGACATAGACGTATCTGTCAAGGGCCTCCCGCAAAGCCTCATTGATAAAGCGTTGAAAGACCGCGGGGGCATTCATTAACCCAAAGGGCATCACTAGATATTCATAGTGTCCCGTGGGCGTAATGAACGCAGTCTTCCATTCGTCCCCTCGCCGGATACGAATCAAGTTATACGCGCTGCGAAGATCTAGCTTCGTAAAAATTGAAGCTCGCTGAAGAGCTTCAAAAGCTGTGGCCATCAGCGGCAGCGGATAACGATCCTTAACCGTTATAGCGTTCAGACCTCGATAATCGATACAGGGGCGCAAAGTTCCATCCTTCTTTCCCACAAAGAAAAATCCTGCCCCAGCTGGGGAGGACGATGGTCGGATGAACCCCTGATCGAGCGCCTCCTTGACATATTCCTCCATGGCGATCCTCTCCGGTCCCGACAGGGAGAAGAGGCGCCCCCTAGGAGGAGAAGTGCCAGGAAGCAAATTAATAGCACAATCGAAAGGTCTGTGTGGGGGCAAGTCCCGCGCCCGGGATTTGCTAAACACCTCCTGTAGGTCATGGTACACGGGAGGTACCCGGGTCAAATCAGGGGTCATCGCAACAGGCGATTGTGGTGCCGATGACATGCTTGCTGGCAACAGGCAAGCATCCTGGCACCGTGTTCCCCAGGCGAAGATTGACCCGGTTTGCCAATCAATTTGAGGATTGTGCCTCTTCAGCCACGAGTGCCCCAGGACCACTTGGAGTTGAGGAACCTGGGTCACCAAAAATGTGACCCGCTCCTCGTGCCTCCCCAAACGCATCGTGAGAGGAGGCGTTTGATGCGTGATCGGGCTCCCGGCCACCGCCCGGTCGTCCACAGCGTGAACCACTATGGGGACTCGTAGCGGCTGAAGATCAATCCCCAACCCGTGCACCAGATGGCGATCAATAAAATTTTCCACCGCGCCTGAATCGACACAGACCTGGAGATCAGTGGTCCCAGAGTCCCAATGCAACGATGCGCTAAGGAAAAGACCCTGTTCAGGGATGATGGTATGGCTCGCCCTCGACTCCCTACCCCGAGAGTGGCCTACTCGTTTAACCGAGGTCGGACTCTCGAGGCGGGGTCGGATGGTCGTGGGGCGGCTCCCCGAGTCGATCCCAGTTGCATGGGTTCTGGGTCCTGATCTCCCGAAACGGGCCGGGGCTGGCCCTGAGGCCGATAAAAGGGTGGGTGAGGCCCTCGCTCCCGGTTACGTTGTCGGAGTCGGGTGTCGATCGAGGTGGCTAGGAGATAGAAGGCCTTGAGAGAAGTGGGAAGGTCTCGAGTGGCCAGCTCATCTTTAATTCTCTCTCCTAGACCACGATGGAAAATGGCGACTAATGCCCCCTCGTCCCAACCGCACTCAGCCGCCAGAGTACGAAACTCAATGACGTAGTCGGCGACTGAGCGCCCCCCTTGGGACAGCTCGAGCAAACGCGGACCCGCCTCCCTTCCCCCCGTGGGATGAAAGAAAGTATCCCTCAGAGCCTCCGTGAACAAGGACTCTGAAGAACACTCCGGAGCGTTCTGTTCCCACAGGGCAGTAGCCCACTCCAAGGCTTTGCCTGTCAGCAAAGATATTATAAACGCGACCTTGGAGCGCTCAGAAGGGAAGCGGGACGGCTGAAGCTCGAATGTGAGGGAGCATTGTAGGAGGAAGCCTCGACATTTCTTCGCCTCCCCTGAAAAACGCTCGGGGGGCGGAATGGGGGTTTCAACTCCTACTGGAACCGCTGCGGGGGCGGGAGGATGGTTGGGGGAACCCGAACCGGCACCCAGAGATGGCAGCAGCTGGGCAATTTCAGTTACCCGCTGAGCCAGCTCTGAAAGCGCCAGCTCGTGTCGACCTAAAGCAACCCCCTGGTGACGAAGCACGTCAATCACAGGGGGAGTCTCCGCTGGGTCCATAACTGGTCGCACCTTTCTGTAATGAATGAAGGCGTAGGACCCAAAGATGCGGAGCAAAAAATGATATTTATTAACAATAAATATATATATACAGATGAACAAAGGAAAGGAGTTAAACAAAAACAATTCGGGAAATCCCGAACGACGCCTTTCTCGTCACTGGCAACTGAAAAGGAAACACAAAAACAGAAAATAGAAAAGCAGCCAACGCGAGGCGCGAACCCGGGTCGCTCACTCGCGGCAATTATAATCACCCCGCTACGCTACGGCGTTGCTGAGGTTACACACTCGCCTTCTGAATATGAGGCTGAAATGAGAGAACGGATCTCAGTAAATAATCCGTAGAAAGGGGCAAAACTTGTAAAGATAATTGTGAGGGGAATAATGGATCGGTTGTGTCACCAGTTTAAAAGACTGGGAAGAAACCGATGACTGAGTTTGGAAAAAGGGTTCAGGCGAGTGGATTCGAACCGGGGATTCACGCATGGAGGAGCGGCGACTTACCGCTCAACCAAACAGCAGTGAATAACCCTGACAAAAGTTCACGCCTTTAAAGGACTGCGGAAGGTGGCAATTAGCCTGATGCTAACCCGCTGCTAGCTTTGCAAGCGGGGACCATATGTGGCAACGCCAAAACAACCACAGCTCGAGGGCTGTAAGGAATCGCACCAGCTCTCCCTATTAAATGAAACAAAGACCCTAAGTTACCTCAGTCTTACGACTTACACACCCAACCGCGCTACCAGGCGCCTGGGGATACCAAACTAGCCCTGCAAAAGGAATGGCTGCAGCAGTGCAGCCAGTCGAAAACAAAGAACAAAGGTGCGACGCCTGCAGACTGGCGACGCCCCCTTAAGTAGGAAGCTGACAGCTGCAGGTCGTTGCCCTAATCAGCTGGCCTCCTATTTGAGGCCACGCTGCTCTTTGTTCTGTAACGCCTGCAACGCTGTGAATTGGTGGTACGTTCGCCAGACGTTGCAGGCACCCTAACAGGTACGGATGTTTATTAAACCCACCTCACTGTTCTGAGATTTGATGATTTATTCTCATTGGTCAATACCAACCTGTTATATTTTGACTGTAATTTTTGTTGTCCACAGAGTAATCAGCAAGGAATTACCTTCAGCTGATTGCACGTACCAGGTCTTAATGCAGGCGTACACCAGTAATGCTTACACCACACCTTACAGTGGTTCAGTGACACTTAACATGAACCAGAAGATCTTCATAGATGTAAAGTTGGACGTATTCGACAGTTCAAGGTTCTCCCTCGTGCTGGACAGTTGCTGGGCCATGCCCACTAATAACATCAATGACACCGTCCGCTGGAACCTCATCACTAACGAGTAAGATCAGAGGTTATCCGCATCAGATCTCAGGGAGGTGCTTTACTGAACCCTCTCTCTGTTTCACTGTAAAAACTGTAGTGTTGCTACTTTGACCAGCAGAGGGAGCTCAGAGGTGCAGATGATTGATGTGTCAGTTTCTCTTGATTGACAATCACCTGCTGTCACCTCATAAGCGATATTTTGCTTCAGGTGGAAGATTTTCTTTAAATTATGGCTTCTCTCTCGCACTTGCCAGCTCCTTAGTTTTTTTTAAACCACGACACCAGATGAGATTCCAGACAGTACACTGGCATTGCGCACCAGCAGAAAACCAGACAAACCAGACCACAGTTTCTGAAAGTTTAATCAGCAACATGAAAGTGTGACAAATGTTATATTTACATCAGGGTGGCTCTGGTTACCCATGGTCACCTCTTGTCTGCCCCCCTGGGTGTTCTGTTCTCTCTCTCTGTTTCCCTCCACAACTCATAAATTCTTCTGTTTCCTGCTAGATGCCCTGACCCGATGGACAGTACTGTGACCGTACTGCAGAATGGCGTCTCCGCATCCGGCCGTTTCTCCTTCAACATGTTCACCTTCACTGGCTTCCCAAACAACATCCACCTGCACTGTCAGGTTCACCTGTGCCTGCTGGAGGGGAACAACTGTGCCTTGGTAAGTACATCTCTCCTTCTTATCATTCACTGATCAGTTCTACAGCAGAGCAGCTGGGATGAAGTGATGGATCAGGGGGATGGAATGACAACCAGCATCAGACCAATAGTGATTCAGATCAGAAAGTAAAAGAATAAATGAGTGAATGACAGTAGGATGGATATTTAGGGTTATCAGAGGTGAATTAATGAATGAATGTAAAAGACAATGCTTTCAGGACGTCAGAAGTAAATAAATGTAAATAATGTTTAGGGTCTTCAGGAGTAAAGGAGTGAATTAATAAATGTAAAGGATAATTTATACAGAACTTTGATTTAATCCTCTCACTTCTCCTCCTAACCAAACTCTTCTGTTTTTTATTCTCTCAGTCATGTGCAGCTGGAAGGAGGCGCCGTCGAACCAAGAACTTCCATGACACTGCTGCCATCACCATGAGCTTCTGATCAACTCCTGAGGAAAAGTGGATCTGGTGTCATTGGGCTACTGTTAGATTGTTCTGGGTTTCTGTCTTTAATTTAACTTCCTAAATGAATAATAAGTTATATCTTTCTGATTGTTGATTTTCTGATCTGCAAAATATAATCATGGAATGAAATTGTGGAATAATGGAACAATAATGAAAATTGTAATGATGAAATGTTTCTGTGATATAAATGTGATTACTGTGATTGTACCTTCCTGAACTTCCTTTATTCTGATTCATTATTACTGAAATAAAATCTTTCTTAAGCATTACACACTGTTCACTGTTTACACACATTTATAATCTTTATTATCTGCTTCAGCCTGGTCAGGTGGTTAATACTTAAGCATCTACATTTACTAATCACATTCAGAAAACACTCACCACTGATGGTCAAGTTCTGGGTGAAGCATAAAATGACCTCACAGTCGTAGTGTCCGAGTATTATTCAGAACAGTTACTACCTGGTGGGAAGAATGTGCAGTAGGTCTGTGATTACCATCATGTTCCTCGAGCCTCTGCAGTAGCCCCATCTTCAGAGACGTGCAGATGGAACGGCAAGGCTCAGGACAGGAGCTGAACAAAGAGCACTCCTCAGTTATTAGAATGATAGTGTCATGATATCAGTGCATGTGAGGTTGCTGTAGTCTGTAAGTGATGATGCATTTACCGTGGTGAGAGCAGTCAGGTATCCATGATCTGCAGAAGTTGATTAACACCAGAAAACTCAGCATGGCCTCGGGAACGGTGGGAGAGGGAATGTCATGAATGACGGCCCTTCTGCTGGCGAGCAAATGTTGTTCATCTGCAGATAAGATAAACCCCAGATAAAACACATTAGGGAGGCACCACTGCAATCTGATCAGAGGAACTTTTAATCCACAGTCAGTGTGCAGTTTTACACACTTTATTCTGCTGAAGGTAGATCACCTGTGTATGTCGACAAAACCAACCATGGCCAACAAACCATGCATACCTTACTACAGTAACAAAAACTGCAGTATCAATAAAACCCTGTGGCATACATGTAGAGTAGTATAGTGTAGTATAGTAGTTAGGGATGTAACGATGCGCCACAAGACAGTTAAAAATTGGTGCAGATGTGCCACGATTTGAATCAGTTATTCATTTAAGATGAATCAATATTCCCTTTAAACAGCAGAGGGCGCTGGCGCTATATTTTATTTTACACAAACAGTGAAACCAGCATTTGTTTTGCATAGTTTGCATTTACCTCAGAAATAAAAGGACATTCATTATTTAGATAAATAAAAGATGAACACAAATACAGGATTTTATTTATTTTATTTTATTTTAAAGAGAAATAATAAAAGGAAACTTTGTCATAATTTGTCTTCAATTTCATTCGCATCGTGGGTAGAGTGTATCGTTACATCCCTAACAGTAGTATGTTGACTACATTGAAAGGTGAAAGCAAATATTGGCTGAGTGACTGATGGACAGGGACATAAATGATGTAATGTATAGTAGGTATACATGTCTGGTATACTGAGGAAACATTAGGTGCTACAGGAGTAGTTGGTATTTAACCAGATCATCAATTTTGTGTAAAACGCCACTTTTCTCTACCAGATTTGTGCACAGAATAAATAGGTGTATTACAGCTTGAATTATCTAAAAAGGTCACAATTATACCCATGAGCACACCTACACATCCAATTTCTAATAGTACAATCTCATTGCTGCTTAGTGTTGGTAAGACAGACATTGTAATCTAAAAATCATGCAGTTGCCTGTACACCACAGGTAGGGACTCTAACGTATTCTATTTCTTGTACTTGTGCTATGATAGGGGATTCAGACCTTATCCACAAAATACTTTGAGACCCTGGGTCTGTCTCAAAATCTAGTCAGTTGCCTTGCTGCCCACTGCCTGCCTAGGTAGCTACCCGAGTAGAGAGAATTCTAGTTGACATTAAACATTAAACGTGGGTCACATGACGCAGTTTTAGCTTACATTTACATTTTCTTACATTTTATATTTACTTATCTTTTATTATTATTATTATTATTATTATTATTACTATTATTATCATTATCATTATCATTATCATTATTAATATAATTACTATTATTATTATTAGTAGTAGTATGATTATTATTATTATTATTATTATCATTATTATTATTATTATTATTATTATTATTACTACTACTATTATTATTATTATTATTATTATTATTATTACTACTACTACTATTATTATTATTATTATTATTATCATTATCATTATCATTATCATTATCATTATCATTATTATTATCATTATTAATATTATTATTATTACTATTATTATCATTATTATTATTATTATCATCATTATTATTATTATTATATTATTATTATTATTATATTATTATTATTACTACTACTACTATTATTATCATTATCATTATCATTATCATTATCATTATTAATATGATTACTATTATTATTATTATTATTATTATTATTATTATTAGAATGTTTCCAGAATGTTTCATTACTTCACTGTATAAAGAGTGTGGTATTCTCCTCCCTCAGACCTCCTGATTTCTCCACAAACATGCAGACGGTAGATTAGGGGCTCTGAGTGACCCTAGGGTGTAAATAAATTAAGTGAATGTGTGATAGAACCCCACCCTGTCCTGGATCTACCTCTGCCTTGTGTTGTCCCGCTGTTGAACAGGTTTTAAAAAGCGAGATTCCTTCTTTTAACACTGGGTGTCAGTATCACATCAACCCACCACATCAGTCCAACACCTCCTTTAAGGGACTAAATCAAACTCACACTCAGAGGAAGCTTTTATAAAAATAACAACAAGAAAGAACAAATATATACAAATTAGTTACAGATGCAAAATGAATAAATAAAAATAACATTAAAACAGTAACATTAACAGTAATGAGGTAATAATAAGAATAAACAGTCATAAACAGTTCAGGACGGTACGTTACATTAGTGATTCTGAGCTATTGTGTACACATGGCAGCTCCTACAAAACTAAAAAATAGTTACTAACAAATACTTTATACTAAATATAAGGTTGGTAGTATTTATTATATACTGTATAATAATATAATATACTCTACAGTATTGGCATGTACATTATGCAGTATAGTACAATATAAGGATGGTAGTATTTATTATGCTGTATAGTAATATTATACTGTATAATAATATGATATACTGTATATGATATATTCTATAGTATTGGCATGTACACTATGCAGTATAGTAGAATATAAGGATGGTAGTATGTATTATATACTGTATAATAATATGATATATTCTATAGTATTGGCATGTACACTATGCAGTATAGTAGAATATAAGGATGGTAGTATGTATTATATACTGTATAATAATATGATATATTCTATAGTATTGGCATGTACACTATGCAGTATAGTAGAATATAAGGATGGTAGTATGTATTATATACTGTATAATAATATGATGTATTCTATAGTATTGGCATGTACACTATGCAGTATAGTAGAATATAAGGATGGTAGTATGTATTATATACTGTATAATAATATGATATATTCTATAGTATTGGCATGTACACTATGCAGTATAGTAGAATATAAGGATGGTAGTATGTATTATATACTGTATAATAATATGATATATTCTATAGTATTGGCATGTACACTATGCAGTATAGTAGAATATAAGGATGGTAGTATGTATTATATACTGTATAATAATATGATGTATTCTATAGTATTGGCATGTACAGTACATTACGCGTTAAGGTAGAATGGTGTGTTGAAGCCCCGCCCGCGCATGCGCTCTGCAGGATTTTCGAATAAAGCGGTGAGAGGAAGCACAGCTGATTTGGGAGTGTGTGGAGTTGTGTGTGTGTGAGTGAGTGTGTAAAGTTGTGTAAGTGTAGAAATGATCGGAAACTTCTATAATTTATATCAGATTAATGCTATTAGGAGAGCTGGTGGGATATAAAGCGCTGTTAGACTGAAGCGGATTATCTATACACGGTGAGTAACACCACTGTACTGTGTGTGTGTGTGTGTGTGTGTGTGTGTGTGTGTGTGTGAGAGAGAAATCTCAGTAATCGTGTATCAGTGTGCGTCTGTGTGTTACAGTAGGTGTTTATTAGACAGGGTGTGTGTGTGTGTGTGTGTGTGTAGTTGAAGTATGTGCGTAGGAGAAAAGTGTGTGTGTGTGTGTGTGTGATTGCATGAGGTGTGTTATTGTATAATAGTTTTACTTGCATGTAAAGTATGTTGACGTGTGGAATGTGTGCGTGTGTGTAAGAATGTTGACTTGTATGTGTAACAGCAGTGTGTGTTTGTGTGTGTAACAGCAGTGTGTGTTTGTGTATGAGTGTAACAGCAGTGTGTGTTTGTGTGTGTAACAGCAGTGTGTGTTTGTGTATGAGTGTAACAGCAGTGTGTGTTTGTGTGTGTAACAGCAGTGTGTGTTTGTGTATGAGTGTAACAGCAGTGTGTGTTTGTGTGTGTAACAGCAGTGTGTGTTTGTGTATGAGTGTAACAGCAGTGTGTGTTTGTGTGTGTAACAGCAGTGTGTGTTTGTGTGTGTAACAGCAGTGTGTGTTTGTGTGTGTAACAGCAGTGTGTGTTTGTGTATGAGTGTAACAGCAGTGTGTGTTTGTGTGTGTAACTGCAGTGTGTGTTTGTGTATGAGTGTAACAGCAGTGTGTGTTTGTGTGTGTAACAGCAGTGTGTGTTTGTGTGTGTAACAGCAGTGTGTGTTTGTGTGTGTAACAGCAGTGTGTGTTTGTGTATGAGTGTAACAGCAGTGTGTGTTTGTGTGTGTAACAGCAGTGTGTGTTTGTGTGTGTAACAGCAGTGTGTGTTTGTGTGTGTAACAGCAGTGTGTGTTTGTGTATGAGTGTAACAGCAGTGTGTGTTTGTGTGTGTAACTGCAGTGTGTGTTTGTGTGTGTAACAGCAGTGTGTGTTTGTGTATGAGTGTAACAGCAGTGTGTGTTTGTGTGTGTAACTGCAGTGTGTGTTTGTGTATGAGTGTAACAGCAGTGTGTGTTTGTGTGTAACTGCAGTGTGTGTTTGTGTGTGTAACTGCAGTGTGTGTTTGTGTGTGTAACAGCAGTGTGTGTTTGTGTATGAGTGTAACAGCAGTGTGTGTTTGTGTGTGTAACAGCAGTGTGTGTTTGTGTGTGTAACAACAGTGTGTGTTTGTGTATGAGTGTAACAGCAGTGTGTGTTTGTGTGTGTAACTGCAGTGTGTGTTTGTGTGTGTAACAGCAGTGTGTGTTTGTGTATGAGTGTAACAGCAGTGTGTGTTTGTGTGTGTAACTGCAGTGTGTGTTTGTGTATGAGTGTAATAGCAGTGTGTGTTTGTGTGTGTAACTGCAGTGTGTGTTTGTGTATGAGTGTAACAGCAGTGTGTGTTTGTGTGTAACTGCAGTGTGTGTTTGTGTGTGTAACTGCAGTGTGTGTTTGTGTGTGTAACCGCAGTGTGTGTCTGTGTATGAGTGTAACAGCAGTGTGTGTTTGTGTGTGTAACAGCAGTGTGTGTTTGTGTGTGTAACAGCAGTGTGTGTAACAGCAGTGTGTGTTTGTGTGTGTAACAGCAGTGTGTTTGTGTGTGTAACAGCAGTGTGTGTAACAGCAGTGTGTGTTTGTGTGTGTAACAGCAGTGTGTGTAACAGCAGTGTGTTTGTGTGTGTAACAGCAGTGTGTGTTTGTGTGTGTAACAGCAGTGTGTTTGTGTATGTAACAGCAGTGTGTGTGTGTGTGTGTGTGTACCAGCAGTGTGTAACAGCAGTGTGTGTTTGAGTCTGTAACAGCAGTGTATGAGTTTGTGTAACAGCAGTGTGTGTTAATAAGAGTGTTATATGTACGTAACAGCAGTGTGTGTTTGTGTGTGTGTACCAGCAGTGTGTGTTTGAGTCTGTAACAGCAGTGTATGAGTTTGTGTAACAGCAGTGTGTGTTAATAAGAGTGTTATATGTACGTAACAGCAGTGTGTGTTTGTGTGTGTGACTGGAGTGTGTGTGTGTAACAGCTCTGTATTAAGTGTGTGACAGTAGTTTGTATGAGTCTGTAACAGCAGTGTGTGTTTGTGTGTGTAACTGCAGTGTGTGTTTGTGTGTGTAACACCAGTGTGTGTCTGTGTATGCATGTAACAGCAGTGTGTGTAACAGCAGTGTGTGTTTGTGTATGAGTGTAACAGCAGTGTGTGTCTGTGTGTGTAACAGCAGTGTGTGTTAATAAGAGTGTTATGTATGTAACAGCAGTGTGTGTTTGTGTGTGTGTGTAACAGCAGTGTGTGAATGAGTGTAACAGCAGTGTATGAGTTTGTGTAACAGCAGTGTGTGTTAATAAGAGTGTTATATGTATGTAACAGCAGTGTGTGTTTGTGTGTGTAACAGCAGTGGGTGTTTGTGTGTGTGTACCAGCAGTGTGTGTTTGTGTGTGTAACTGGAGTGTGTGTTTGTGTGTGTAACAGCAGTTTGTGTGTGTAACAGCAGTGGGTGTTTGTGTGTGTGTACCAGCAGTGTGTGTTTGTGTGTGTAACTGGAGTGTGTGTTTGTGTGTGTAACAGCAGTGGGTGTTTGTGTGTGTGTACCAGCAGTGTGTGTTTGTGTGTGTAACTGGAGTGTGTGTTTGTGTGTGTAACAGCAGTGTGTGTTTGTGTGTGTAACAGCAGTGTGTGTTTGTGTGTAACTGGAGTGTGTGTTTGTGTGTGTAACAGCAGTGTGTGTTTGTGTGTGTGACTGGAGTGTGTGTGTGTAACAGCTCTGTATTAAGTGTGTGACAGTAGTTTGTATGAGTCTGTAACAGCAGTGTGTGTTATTAAGAGTGTTTTATGAATGTAACAGCAGTGTGTGTGTGTGTGTGTGTGTGTGTGTAACAGCAGTGTGTGTTATTAAGAGTGTTTTATGAATGTAACAGCAGTGTGTGTGTGTGTGTGTGTGTGTGTGTAACAGCAGTGTGTGTTATTAAGAGTGTTTTATGAATGTAACAGCAGTGTGTGTGTGTGTGTGTGTGTGTAACAGCAGTGTGTGTGTGTGTGTGTGTGTGTGTGTGTGTGTGTGTAACAGCAGTGTGTGTTATTAAGAGTGTTTTATGAATGTAACAGCAGTGTGTGTGTGTGTGTGTGTGTGTGTGTGTGTAACAGCAGTGTGTGTTATTAAGAGTGTTTTATGAATGTAACAGCAGTGTGTGTGTGTGTGTGTGTGTGTGTGTGTGTGTAACAGCAGTGTGTGTTATTAAGAGTGTTTTATGAATGTAACAGCAGTGTGTGTGTGTGTGTGTGTGTGTGTGTGTGTAACAGCAGTGTGTGTTATTAAGAGTGTTTTATGAATGTAACAGCAGTGTGTGTGTGTGTGTGTGTGTAACAGCAGTGTGTGTTATTAAGAGTGTTTTATGAATGTAACAGCAGTGTGTGTGTGTGTGTGTGTGTGTGTGTAACAGCAGTGTGTGTGTGTGTGTGTGTGTGTGTGTGTGTGTGTAACAGCAGTGTGTGTTATTAAGAGTGTTTTATGAATGTAACAGCAGTGTGTGTGTGTGTGTGTGTGTGTGTGTGTGTGTAACAGCAGTGTGTGTTATTAAGAGTGTTTTATGAATGTAACAGCAGTGTGTGTGTGTGTGTGTGTGTGTGTGTGTAACAGCAGTGTTCCGTGTTCGGTTCCGTGTTCGGTTCTGTGTTTGGTTCCGTGTTCTGTTAACACCACCATCGTTCTGTTCGTAACATGCAGAAGAGCGAGAACATGATGTAGGCCTCTGTACTCAAATGCCTCAAACTCAGAACGCCTGACAATCTGTAATCCACTCACACCAACATCACTTCTGACATCGTTTCTGTGGAAACTAAAAACCCCGGCATGAGCACACCAGCCCAGTAGGAGGCAAAACCTCCACGGTGCTGTTAGCCTGTCGGGCATCAGCATACAGACCTGGTTAGATACATGTTTTATTCATTTATTTCTGTGGTTTGCTGGAAGCTTAATGCTGCCAAATTACCACTGTTGGGCCCTTGAGCAAGGCCCTCAATCCTAAATTGCTTAAATTGCAATGGAGCGTCCGCTAATGCCTCAAATATAAACTGAACTGTACAATATATCAGCCAGTAGGTGGATTGTATAACAGCAGCGGACAGTGTGTGTGTGTGTGTGTGTGTGTGTGTGTGTGTGCTTGGGTGTTCCAAATTGCACTTGGTTATATACTGCCACCCGACAATCACATCTTATTAACATGCTGAATAGTGATGATAAATTTGTGCGGGAAATGGCGAGAGCGTCACTATTTTTGGACTTTAGACGACGAAAAATCCCACTAGCATCGTCTGGTGAGGATAATTTCTTAGGATTTAGAAGAAAGGATAATGGGAAATTGGATGTACAGGCTCAGGGATTTGGCGATTCATCTGATTGGCCAGATCTGAATGATCTATGTAGGAGAACGAATACAGAATTAAAATGGACAACATTAAGTCAGGAATCTATAAATGTTTCGGAAGTGGTGGTGAGGGATCCGTCAGTTGTTGTTGAGGCTTGTGTTGACGTTGACGGAACATCCTACCAACTGCAGTGTAAAACATCAAGAAAAATGCTGCTGGAGGCTCAAAGAGCAAAGCAGCAGCAATATTGGTCTAGTCTGAAGCTTCAGGGAAAGTTAACCAAACTGGCATCTGCTGATCATTCAGTATCACACACAATATTTAGAAATGCTGTAATCGGTGAGGAGGTTCTGATCTTCTGTGTGAAAGCACGCTTACAGATTCTGCCAACTAAATATAACCTCTCACTGTGGTACCCATCCATTCATTTACCTTTCTGTCTGCTGCACGGCTCCACTCAGCAGCTGGAGTCTGTAGCACACATTCTGAATGGTTGTAGTTCTCTTAAAGGTCTGTACACTGCACGACATGATAGACTCGTGGACCTGATAACAGCTCAGCTTCCATATGTAAAGAATCAATTAATCTTTAAGCACTCTATAATTAGACCTGAGTGGTTTAATGCGACGTCTGGGACCTTTTTAGGAATCTCCAATAAACCAGATATTGTTTGTATTTCCCAGAATCAGAAGAGGGTGGTACTGTATGAAATTTCATGTGCATTTGATTTGTATCTGGAGGAGTCTTATACTTCAAAAATGATAAAGTACCAAACACTAGTTAATATCATCGAAAATTTAGGATTTAGATGTCAACTGATAGTCCTGGTGTTTGGAAGTGTTGGACATGTGCACAGACTTGCAGTGTGTGGTCTTGGTCTTGGGGGGTTTAGTAGAGCGAAAGTAAAACAGGAGGTGAAATATTGCTCTATCTCAGCAATTATTGGAAGTTTGCATATTTGGAAAAGGCGTCGTTTTCTTTATCCTTAAACTTGGGGATGTTATTGAGAAATGAACTGTAGCCATGTTGGATGTTTTTTAGAAATATTTTGTTTCCTGTTGATGTTATATATTGTATATGGAAACAAATAAAGTATAAAATGTGTGTGTGTGTGAATGAGTCTGTCTGGACCCACTGTGAGCTTGATCAGGATGAAGCCGGTGTGTGTGTGTGTGTGTGTGTGTGTGTGTGTGTGTGTGCTAGTGATGAGAAGGTTGTGAGTGTGTACTCCAACACTGACAGAACCAGTTCCTACTGCACACACACACTCATTATCACATTACCATCAGCTGTGTGTGTGTGTGTGTGTGTGGAGTGTAGAACTGGATTAGCAGGATGGATTAGCTCTAGATATTTTTGTCCTCTTCTTTCTGATTCACTCAGTGAATCATTTTCTCGATGCTTTTATTTCATTTTTATTTAAACTGACTTACAATAAATACAAATAAGGATCGAGGGCCTTGTTCAGGGGCCCAATAGTGACAACTCAAAACATTTCAATGCATTTTAACTTCATCTGATCAAAGTGGTGAATCTACGAGTCACTAAAGTGAGTCGTTATGATTCAGTAAAGTGAGTCGTTATGATTCAGTAAGAAGCCCCCATAATAATTTAATGTTTAGTGGAATTGTCAGGACTGTTTAGGGCTCAACACTGAGGGCCCAACACTGAGGGCCCAACACTGAGGGCCCAACCTTTAGTCCACTCACAGTGGATCTCTACGGGTCCAGTGCAGCAGGATGCTTCACAGTAAATGTTACGTCTCTGATGGACATCCAACGCTGACCTTTACCACACACACACACATACACACAAATACACACACTCTCTCACACACACACACTCTCTCACACACACACTCACACACACACACTATTCAAAGCATTCGAAGTTTAGAGACTGGGGGGGGGGGGGGGGGGGGGGGCTGGGCAGAGTACCTGGAGGAGACCTCCCACTAATATAATAATAATAATGACAATGATATAATAATAATGATGATGATAATGGCTGGTGCTTTGGGCTCATTGTTAATTCTCTCAGGGGCGGGGCTTCACCTGTACCTTTGCAGCGTGACCCGCCCATTACAGGAGGCACTGAGATTCACCTGCTCTCTGTTCTTCCTCTCTGTGTTCTGTTTCAGCACTACAGCACCTCCTACAGGACAGGGGCTGAAATCCAGCGCTCCTCATTACTGACTGGGATTAGATCTTCACCCGTTCTCTTCACCATGGCTCCTAATCCTGAACTCTCCTACCTGGACCGAGTGGTGATGGAGATTATAGAGACGGAACGAACCTACGTTAGAGATCTGCGCAGCATCGTCGAGGTAATAAACACATCACACACACTCACACACACACACTCACACACTCACTCACACTCACACACACACACTCACACACACACACACACACACTCACTCACACTCACACACACTCACACACACACACACACACACACACACATTATATAGAAGTTGGGGCGTTTAGTAAAAGGCAGTAATAAGTAGAAATGTGTGGTTTAATTCTCTTTAATCTTTATTTGATTTCTAATGTTTCACTGATCAACTTCATAGAAACATGTTTAGAATTTGATGCTGTAACAGACTCCAAAAAAGTTGGGTCGGGGGCGTGTTCCCCTCGTGTTCCATCAGCGTTTCTCTGTGTGCACTAGAGTTGCATTTCTTGATGCAGCGGCGGCCTGTGTTACGTGATGATGGTTTACTAAAGCACTCCTATACTGTCTATATCACAGTATCATGATTCTGCTGAATCTGTTTATAATATCATGTACAGTAGATGGTGGAAGATCTAAATTATTTATAATTTTGCATTGAGTAATGTTCTTTCTTAACAAAGTTTGGAACACAGTGGTGAGCCACGCCCCATCATGGCTTGTACAGGCTGATCCTGATCCAGGTGGATCCTTTTATACCCGATCATGATTCCCTCACCTGATACCAACTCACCTGCTCACTGTGGAACCTTTCAAACATTCCATCAACGTTTCACTCTCATTCTGATCCTGTTACAGCATCAAATTCTAAACCTGCTTCTATTTACACTCTACAATGAAGTTGATCAGTTAGATATGGATGTTAAGGATAATAATAATAATAAGGATGTTAGATATGCAGCTGCCAGGAAAAAGACAAAGAGGAGATATATGGATGCAGTTAGAGAGGACATGGAAGTAGTTGGGGTGAGGAAAGAGGACGCAGTGGACAGAGTGAGATGGAGGAGGATGACTCGCTGTGGCGACCCCTGAAAAGGGAAAAGCTGAAAGAAGAAGAAGAATGAAGTTGATCAGTGAAAATGATTTTTAAACCATGTACATAATTTATCGTGTGTGTGTGTGTGTGTGTGTGTGTGTGTGTGTGTACTACAGGACTATCTCGCCCACATTATTGATGCTTCAGATTTATTGATCGGACCCGAGCAGGTTTGTTCTCTGTTTGGGAACATCGAGGATATCTACGAGTTTAACAGGTAAAATTCATCATGTTATGGACGGATGGCAGAAATAAATGCTGTAAAGTTCTCGTCCCATCACCACCGAGTCGATTGTGTTTGTATGTTAGTGGTGGTTTCACTCTGTAGCTCTCTGACCGATGCCCATTATGTCTGGTCTCTGGTGACCTGGTGGAACCCTAAGTAGATGTCAGGTGTTCCTTCGAACTTCTCAGTAGTTCTGCTGGTTCAGATAGTTTCTGATAAGATCAGACGTTGTGGATCACGAGCTGGATGTTGTGGATACTGATGAAGAATTTAAAGATCAGGATCTCAGACCATCATCCAGCTCGACGAAGTGCAGGAGTTTAGGTACCTCAGGTTGCCGGTTCAGGAGAGGAACGTGGCCTCCTCAGAGGAGATCCATTCCTGAAGTAAACAGCTCCCTCAAATGGTTCCTCTGGAGGAGGAGACCAAAATCCTCCAGTTCGAACCCTGATCTTACAGGTTGTTCTCTGTGGATCAGAAACTTGGAAGCCACTCAGGGTGGTTTAGAACAAACAGGCTTTCGATTTCTGACCACATCACCAACAAAATGATCCGAGGTGTACAGCAGGGACGTTTACAACACAGAAGGTCGAGATGTTTGCACTCGTGTGTTGAATGACGACCCAGCTGAAGATCTAAGGTACACCAGACCCATGAGAACCCCCCCAATAAAAAAATAAAAAAAACATGAGAAACCCTACAGGAAGTACAGGACAACCGAAGCAAACAGTAAACCTATTTCTTTACCCAAAAACAGACAATGTGATCAGAGAACCAATCAGTTCAAAAAGAACATTTCTCACCATCTACTGTACATGATATTATAAACAGATTCTTGATAGAATCATGATACTGTGATAAATATAGACAGTATAGGAGTGCTTTAGTAAACCCTCATCATGTAACACAGGCCACCGCTGCATCAGGAAATGCAACCTGAAACTCTGTTACACACAGAGGAACACTGGGGGGAACACGCCCCCGTCCCAACTTTTTTGGAGTCTGTTACAGATGAAGAATTTAAAGATCAGGATCACAGGAGAAGGAGAAGAACGTGGCAGAACAAGCAGAAAAGTCACAGTGGAAAAAAACAAACAATAAGAAACCTTACAGCAGGACTAAAACAGCTCTGAGAGAACAGAAGCAAACGGTAACCCAATTTCTTTACAGAGAACTGAAGTGTGACCTCGTGAGACCATCACGGTGGGATCATGGTGCACCGTAACGCCCGATAAGCCCGATGCGCCTGATGTGCTGACCTGTGTTGATTGTGTTGTGTTGGTGGTGGTTTAGATGGTCCAGTGTGGAGCTTCTCAGTTCCTGGGTGGAGAACAGTAAGTGTGAGAACAGCACGACCGGGTGTGGATTGATCTGCTGTGTGGAGTGGGTTTGGTGTGATCAGTGTGGGTTTGAATAAAAGTACCAGTTACTCGTTATCAAGACTAAATTCAGTAGGAATGATCTAAAAACAATTATAGGTGCGCCTCTCGCCCAGTGCCAAGAGCTAGTGCACCCCCCAACCCTAACACCCCCCCCCCCCCCCCCCCCCCGATGGCTGGACTGTTTCAGATCTCATATAAAAAATACTTATATAAATAATATAAATATGCTGTTGGATTAAATGCTGGATGCCGTGTGTCGTGTCCTAAATCACTTAATACTCCACTAACAGCATGAACACACTTCATTTACAATTCCACATGCTGTGTGTGTGTGTGTGTGTGTGTGTGTGTGTGTATGCACACGTGTGTGTGTGTTTGATGGGTGTGTGTGTTGAAGCTTAATTGTTTAATTGTTATGATTTTATTGGATGTATTTGAGTGCAGTTGTAGCCTAGTGGTTCAGGTGCCAGGTTGCCACTGTTGGGCCCCTGAGCAAGGCCCTTAACCCATAGTGGTGTAGACTGAATCCTGTCACAGTACTGTAAGTCACTCTGGATAAAACTCATCTGTTAATGAAGTGATGATGGTGATGATGATGATGATGGTGATGATGTGATTATTGTAGTGAGCTGCTGCAGGACCTGGATCAGTGTCAGAACGATCCCGTCTCCATCGCCCGCTGCTTCGTACTCAGGGTGAGTTCTATCATCTACACCCACACACACTGAACCCAGTGGAATCGAACCCTGAGCTACACACTGCAGCCCGTCTGGATCCAGAAGCTTCTCGGGAGCTTCACTCCGGGTTCC
>NC_085996.1:120000-147500 GCF_030014385.1 Trichomycterus rosablanca
GGAGGTGTTGGGTAACTCACATCGTTGTGTGTGTGTGTGTGTGTGTGTGTGTGTGTAGGAGGTTCAGTCGTTGCTGATTGGTTGGCGCGGTCCCGACCTGAGCACCTACGGCGAGCTGGTTCTGGAGGGAACGTTCCGCTTTCATCACGCCAAGAACGACAGAACGCTCTTCCTCCTGGAGCGGCTTCTACTGATCACCAAACGCAGAGGAGAGAACTTCATCTACAAAACACACATCTCTGTACGATACACACACACTCACACACACACACTCTCACACACACACACACACACTCCTGCAGTTTGGATGAAGTGGTGAATGATGGTTTCTGGCTTATTTCTCAGTGCTCCACGCTGATGTTGATGGAGGGAGCGAAAGACTCGCTGTGTTTCAGTCTAACTCACTACAAACACCCCAAACACCCATATACTGTACAGGTACCCACACCTACACCCTATACAACCCCCCCCCCCCCCCCCCCAGGGTTACTCTCCCCTGTAGTGAATCTGTGTTGATTTGTCTGTATTTTGTCTCTCAGGCCAGAACGACGGAGGACAAGAAGCTCTGGACTCACCACATCAAACGTCTGATCCTAGAGAATCATCACACAGTTATTCCTCAGAAGGTTCACACTTTGTATTCATTATTTATATTATTAATGATGTTATAGATGATTATACACCGAGGAGGCATAACATTATGACCACTGACAGGTTAAGTGAATAACACTGATTATCTTTTCATCACGGCACCTGTTTATGGGGCAAGTGAACATTTTATCCTCAAACTAGATGTTAGAAGCAGGAAACATGGGCGAGCGTGAGGATCTGAGTGAGTTTGATGAGGGCCAAACTGTGATGGCTAGACGACTGGGTCAGAGCATCTCCAAAACTGCAGCTCTTGTGGGGTGTGTCCCGGTCTGCAGTGGTCAGTATCTATCAAAAGTGCACCAAGGAAGGAACAGTGGTGAACTGGCGACAGGGTCAAGGGCGGCCCGTGTGGTCCGATCCAACAGACGAGCTCCTGTAGCTCAAACTGCTGAAGAAGTTCATGCCGGTTCTGATAGAAAGGTTTCAGAATACACAGAGCAGCACAGTTTGTTGTGTATGGGGCTGCAAAGGGGGACCAATACAATATTAGGAAGGTGGTCATAATGTTATGCCTCATCGGTGTATCACAAAAGTGAGTACACCCCTCACATTTCTGCAAATATTTGATTATATCTTTTCATGGGACAACACTATAGACATGAAACTTGGATATAACTTAGAGTAGTCAGTGTACAGCTTGTACAGCAGTGTAGATTTACTGTCTTCTGAAAATAACTCAACACACAGCCATTAATGTCTAAATAGCTGCAACATAAGTGAGTACACCCCACAGTGAACATGTCCAAATTGTGCCCAAAGTGTCAATATTTTGTGTGACCACCATTATTATCCAGCACTGCCTTAACCCTCCTGGGCATGGAATTCACCAGAGCTGCACAGGTTGCTACTGGAATCCTCTTCCACTCCTCCATGATGACATCACGGAGCTGGTGGATGTTAGACACCTTGAACTCCTCCACCTTCCACTTGCGCCACAGGTGCTCAATTGGGTTTAGTCCATCACCTTTACCTTCAGCTTCCTCAGCAAGGCAGTTGTCATCTTGGAGGTTGTGTTTGGGGTCGTTATCCTGTTGGAAAACTGCCATGAGGCCCAGTTTTCGAAGGGAGGGGATCATGCTCTGTTTCAGAATGTCACAGTACATGTTGGAATTCATGTTTCCCTCAATGAACTGCAGCTCCTCAGTGCCAGCAACACTCATGCAGCCCAAGACCATGATGCTACCACCACCATGCTTGACTGTAGACAAGATACAGTTGTCTTGGTACTTCTCACCAGGGCGCCGCCACACATGCTGGACACCATCTGAGCCAAACAAGTTTATCTTGGTCTCGTCAGACCACAGGGCATTCCAATAATCCATGTTGGACTGCTTGTCTTCAGCAAACTGTTTGCGGGCTTTCTTGTGCGTCAGCTTCCTTCTGGGATGACGACCATGCAGACCGAGTCGATGCAGTGTGCGGCGTATGGTCTGAGCACTGACAGGCTGACCTCCCACGTCTTCAAGCTCTGCAGCGATGCTGGCAGCACTCATGTGTCTATTTTTTAAAGCCAACCTCTGGATATGACGCCGAACACGTGGACTCGACTTCTTTGGTCGACCCTGGCGAAGCCTGTTCCGAGTGGAACCTGTCCTGGAAAACCACTGTATGACCTTGGCCACCATGCTGTAGCTCAGTTTCAGGGTGTTAGCAATCTTCTTATAGCCCAGGCCATCTTTGTGGAGAGCAACAATTCTATTTCTCACATCCTCAGAGAGTTCTTTGCCATGAGGTGCCATGTTGAATATCCAGTGGCCAGTATGAGAGAATTGTACCCAAAACACCAAATTTAACAGCCCTGCTCCCCATTTACACCTGGGACCTTGACACATGACACCAGGGAGGGACAACGACACATTTGGGCACAATTTGGACATGTTCACTGTGGGGTGTACTCACTTATGTTGCAGCTATTTAGACATTAATGGCTGTGTGTTGAGTTATTTTCAGAAGACAGTAAATCTACACTGCTATACAAGTTGTACACTGACTACTCTAAGTTATATCCAAGTTTCATGTCTATAGTGTTGTCCCATGAAAAGATATAATGAAATATTTGCAGAAATGTGAGGGGTGTACTCACTTTTGTGATACACTGTACCAGTGATTATTATGAGTAGATATCGGAGCGCTGTATCAATGTATAGTTCTGACTGTGAATCTTCGGTTGTGTTTTAGGCTAAAGATGCGATTCTGGAAATAGATTCATCATGTACGTGATTATAAACGTTCTTATTCATATAGAAATAAATCTAATACAGTGGTACCTCTAGATACGAGTTTAATTCGTTCCAGAGCCGAGCTCGTAAGTAGAGCAGCTCGTATCTCGAACAAATTTTCCCCATTTAAAATAAAGGAAATAGAATTAATCCGTTCCAGCCCTCTGACAAGTCCCCAAAATATCGTAAATTATGAAAAAATACACGTTTTTAATTAAGAAAAACACATGTATAAACATATAAAACATAACAAACTAAATAAATAAAAGAAAAATGTATAAAAAACAGTAAGAAAATGTATAAAATACGGTACTGTAATCTTACCTTGGCGACAGATGAGCGCGGCTAACGGAGAGCGGCTGAGGAGAGAGGGAGGGAGGAAGGGATACTGGGAAGGTACGAAGCGTAGATACGTACGGGTCAACTAAAACAGGCCTTTCTTACACTTTAAACAAAACTTAAATAGCAATTTATGCACTTTAAATGAATTCACAAAATTACGTAAATTGTAAAAAAATAAACCGCCGACGCGCAAACTAGCGGTAGCGTCCCCGAAGCTCCAGCCCGGCTCATATCTTGGATCTGGGCTCGTATCTAGAGCAGAAATGTTGTCCGAGCCTCGGCTCGGATCTCGAAAAGCTCGTATGTGGAGCAGCTCGTATCTAGAGGTACCACTGTATTTCAAATTATATTCAGTTATAAACATAAATAAACAGTTTAATAAAGTCTAGTGATGCTTTATAAACTGTTAATAAATGATTCAGCACATTTGTGTTATATATTTATGTTATATTTATTTGTGTTATGTATTTATGTTATATATATTTGTGTTATATATTTATTTGTGTTATACATTTATTGGTTATATTAATTTGTGTTATATATTTATTTGTGTTATGTATTTATTTGTGTTATATATTTATTTGTGTTATGTATTTATTTGTGTTATATATTTATGTTATATTTATTTGTGTTATGTATTTATGTTATATATATTTGTGTTATATATTTATTGGTTATATTAATTTGTGTTATATATTTATTTGTGTTATATATTTATTTGTGTTATGTATTTATTTGTGTTATATATTTATTTGTGTTATACTGTATATTTATTTGTGTTATATATTTTGCACAGATCCGCGCAGCAGGTTTAACGCTGAGAGGAAGATAAAAACTCAGTCGCAGGATTTTACTCTGAATCATAAATCAGGTTCACTTACTTTCTCTCCTCTGATTTTATTCCTGTCCTGATCACTGAGGCTCATTTTAATATGAACACAAACTAAATCCCCCCAAAACGTGTGACCTTCGACCCCTCGGTTGGCAGAACCACATGAACTCCTAGGGTTGATCTGATCTGATGAGTCCATGACTGACTGCTTTGATTGGGATTCCTCATAAATGCTGCAGTTACGCCCTCTGCTGGCTGATGGATGGTGCTGCACAGAGACGGGGGATAGTGGAGATCGGTGCGTGACTCTCTGTGCGCTATACGGATCTCCGTACGAACCCACCCGGTGGGGGGGTGGGGGCAGGGGTGTTAGTCACGACCCTCCTCGGTCAGGAGTGGAGGGGAATTGTATATGACATCAGCACAATGCATTAAAAAAGTGAGGTGATGTCACAGAGGGGGTAACATGCACCCGTCCCAAATACGTTTCAGTAAATAAATACAGTTAGTGTTTGTACACAAAGTCGATAAATTCTGATTTTATTTACGTTTTTTTATTAACGTTTGTCCCAACATTTCTGAACTGTGGTTTAAATGTTTGTGTGTTTTTGTACAGAATTGATCAAACACGCGGTGAAACATAATAAAGGTAATAAAACGTTTATAGTTTAAAGTGAAATTATTGTGTTTATGTAATAAGGGCGGTACGGTTGCCATGGTTACTGAAGTGATTATTTAAGTGTTTGTAGTGATAATGATTGTGTGTGTGTCTGTGTGTGTGTTTCTGTGTGTGTGTGTGTTTCTGTGTGTGTGTGTGTGTTTCTGATTGCTCGCTGGTGTGGCTGAACAGAACCTGCAGCATCACTCAAGGTAAAAACAAACACTTCTTTTCTTTGTTTTATGTGTACGGGTGTAGTTGTGTGTGTACGGGTGTACTTTTGTGTGTGTACGGGTGTCAAGTCAACTTTATTTATATAGCGCTTTAGTTCTCTCTGTGTGTACGGGTGTACTTTTGTGTGTGTTCGGGTGTAGTTCTGTGTGTGTACGGGTGTACTTTTGTGTGTGTACGGGTGTTGTTCTGTGTGTGCGGGTGTAGTTCTCTCTGTGTGTACGGGTGTACTTTTGTGTGTGTTTGGGTGTAGTTCTGTGTGTGTACGGGTGTACTTTTGTGTGTGTTTGGGTGTAGTTCTGTGTGTGTACGGGTGTACTTTTGTGTGTGTTTGGGTGTAGTTCTGTGTGTGTACGGGTGTACTTTTGTGTGTGTACGGGTGTAGTTCTGTGTGTGTGTGTGTGTGTGTGTACGGGTGTACTTTTGTGTGTGTACGGGTGTAGTTCTGTGTGTGTACGGGTGTACTTTTGTGTGTGTTTGGGTGTAGTTCTGTGTGTGTGTGTGTGTGTGTGTGTGTGTACGGGTGTACTTTTGTGTGTGTACGGGTGTAGTTCTGTGTGTGTACGGGTGTACTTTTGTGTGTGTTTGGGTGTAGTTCTGTGTGTGTACGGGTGTACTTTTGTGTGTGTTTGGGTGTAGTTCTGTGTGTGTACGGGTGTACTTTTGTGTGTGTACGGGTGTAGTTCTGTGTGTGTGTGTGTGTGTGTGTACGGGTGTACTTTTGTGTGTGTACGGGTGTAGTTCTGTGTGTGTACGGGTGTACTTTTGTGTGTGTTTGGGTGTAGTTCTGTGTGTGTACGGGTGTACTTTTGTGTGTGTTTGGGTGTAGTTCTGTGTGTGTACGGGTGTACTTTTGTGTGTGTACGGGTGTAGTTCTGTGTGTGTGTGTGTGTGTGTGTACGGGTGTACTTTTGTGTGTGTACGGGTGTAGTTCTGTGTGTGTACGGGTGTACTTTTGTGTGTGTTTGGGTGTAGTTCTGTGTGTGTACGGGTGTACTTTTGTGTGTGTACGGGTGTAGTTCTGTGTGTGTACGGGTGTACTTTTGTGTGTGTACGGGTGTAGTTCTGTGTGTGTACGGGTGTACTTTTGTGTGTGTTTGGGTGTAGTTCTGTGTGTACAGGTGTAGTTCTTTGTGTGCGGGTGTAGTTCTGTTTCCTCAGCGTGGACTCGTGGGTCTCGTTCCTTTTTCTCGTCTGACACTCGTTGTGATGTTTTTGGGGGGATGGTAGCTCTGGGTCAGTGAGAGCGAGCTCTGTACCCGTCTATCTGAGTCGGACCTCCAGACCACAAACCCACACGAGATCCTTCAGCAGCTGAGGGACGAGGACGGAGAACCTGGCGCTCCGGGTCCTCAGGACGGAGAACAGGAGGAGATGGGATCAGATGATGGAGTGAATCAAGAGGAGATGGGATCAGATGATGGAACATCAGAGGACTTTAGCAGGTCCATGATCTCCTGCTGGAGCTCCCGAGCTCAGACACTGCTGCAGCTCCACCTGGTGGGTGAGATCTTTATGATAGCTGCTGCGCATGACCATGCATTGCTGCTCTAACCACCAGCACGTGATGCATGAGGAGCTCTAACACGCCTGCATCATGCATGTTTGCTTCTCACAGCTCATCTTCAGCCTGGATCTGCTACAGAGGTTCCTCAGCTTCAGCTTTCTGCTTGGTTCTCAGGGCTGAAGCTCCGTCAGCTTCTCATCTCCAGATCCAGCAGCATGTTTCACTGTGCAAAATATAAAACCATCAACAACATGTCTGAGCAACATCATCATGTTCCTCACAATCATCATGTTCCTCATGTTCTTTTCTATGTTCCTTATGTTCCCTCGTGTTCTTCATGTTCTTTACTATGTTCCTTATGTTCTTCACTATGTTCCTCATGTTCCTCATGTTCTTTACTATGTTCCTCATGTTCTTCATGTTCTTCCTCATGATGATAAGGCTTAAACACACAACCTTCTGATATCTAGTTCTTTTCTCTAATAACAAACACCTCATTCCATGCAGGAGGAGACCAGACTTGCAGAAGGACACGCCCATCCAACATCAAAGGAGGAGAGACGTCTATCAGATTATAAGATCTCCACACAGGTCTGATCACCAGCAGTGACACTAAACACACACACATCAAACACACACACACAATACACACACACACACACCAAACACACACACTACAACACACACATGCTAGTCACACACTAAATACGCACACAATGCACACCATACACACCTGCACACACATACACACACTAAAAACACACACTACAATACACACCAAATACACACACACTACACACTACAATACACACACACTACAATACACACCAAACACACTATACACACACACCTCACACACACTATACACACACAATACATACAGATCACACACTCTATACACACACACACTATACACACAATACTCACATAACTCACACATACTATACACACACTAAATACGAACTCAATACACACACAATGCACATCATACACACCATACACACACACACAACACACACGTTACACACACTATCTGATGAAGGTTCCTCATAGTTCCTAAAGACCTGAGGTCTCCCGGAGAGCAGGGGGCGTCACAGGCAGTCGTGGTGAGTCCCCACCCACAGCGGTCCGAGGAGGGACCTGGGTGACCAAGAGCAGAACGATGAATGAATTCTACATAAATAAAAGTGATGAGGAGAAACTTCACATGTTTAAAGTGATGTAAACAAACAAGCTGCTCCTGCTGTGTGTGTGTGTGTGTGTGTATGTGTGTGTGTGTGTATGTGTGTGTGTGAGTCATTCTGATTAAACGTCTTTTTGTTCAGATTCCAGCGAGTGAATCACCGAAACAACCTAACAGAGCTGATCACTGTCTGCTTCCTGATTCAGCCCGGTCTTCACTCAGAGAGGATCAGGAGGAGCTGAAGGAGGAAGAACATGCCAAATACACTCAGGACACGCAGTCGTCTGAGGAGGAAGAGGAGGAGCCGTGTACAGGAAGTGAGCATCGCCCCATACTTCCCTCCTCGGTTCTGGATCAGGCCGGTTCGATCGTCGAACGTTTCGTCCCGAACAGCCGGCGCTGCAGCTCCACCACCGACGAGTTCCGATCTCCACGCGCCGCCGCACTTTCACCTGGAGAAGCTCCTGACCCTCTGTCCCCGGGGGACGAGGCCCCGCCCGGCTCGGACCGACGCCCCTGCAGGAGAAGAGACTCCACCCTGTCCACACAGGAACGCCTGATCATCCAGAAGATCCGGAGCTACTACGAGAACGCCGAGCAGGAGGACGCGACCTTCAGCCTGAAGCGCCGGGAGAGTCTGACCTACATCCCCAACGGCCTGGTGCGCTCCTCCGTCAGCAGGATCAACAAGATCCCCCTCACCCAGCGTCCAATCACAGCGTCAGGACCTCCCAAAACAGACGGCGTCGGGACCGCCGGGTCTGAGGAACCTCAGGATCCCCACAGCACTGGCTCTGATACCCAACAGAGACCTGCAGAGCTCAGAGAAGAAACCTTCAGACCATCCACAGAGATGATCCAGGTGTGGGAGGAGATGGAGCGAGAGGTCACCAGGTCACCGGACGGACGCAGATCCAGAGACCTGACTCAGCTCAGAGGAGCGCCTCCACCCGGTTCCTCCAGGAACCTCCGCGATCAGGGAGAACCTGTACCAGCTGAAGATCTCAGCACCATCGCTGAGGAATCACCAGCCAAGGTGAGACTCATCACAACCTTCACATCAGCAACTGAGGGTCAGGGGCCTCACTCAAGGGCCCAACACTAGCAGTATGATGGTTAGGGGACTTGAAACAGCGACCTTGTGATTACTGGTGCACTGTCTTATTCACTGGGTTACAAGTGTTTAGAATCAGATCAGTAAACACACACACACACACACACACTCTATACACACTATATATATACACACACACACTATATATACACACACACACACACACACTGTATACACACTATATATACATACACACACTCTATACACACTATATATATATATATATACAGTGTATCACAAAAGTGAGTACACCCCTCACATTTCTGCAAATATTTTATTATATCTTTTCATGGGACAACACTATAGAAATAAAACTTGGATAGAACTTAGAGTAGTCAGTGTACAACTTGTATAGCAGTGTAGATTTACTGTCTTCTGAAAATAACTCAACACACAGCCATTAATGTCTAAATAGCTGCAACATAAGTGAGTACACCCCACAGTGAACATGTCCAAATTGTGCCCAAATGTGTCGTTGTCCCTCACTTGTGTCATGTGTCAAGGTCCCAGGTGTAAATGGGGAGCAGGGCTGTTAAATTTGGTGTTTTGGGTACAATTCTCTCATACTGGCCACTAAATATTCAACATGGCACCTCATGGCAAAGAACTCTCTGAGGATGTGAGAAATAGAATTGTTGCTCTTCACAAAGATGGCCTGGGCTATAAGAAGATTGCTAACACCCTGAAACTGAGCTACAGCATGGTGGCCAAGGTCATACAGCGGTTTTCCAGGACAGGTTCCACTCGGAACAGGCTTCGCCAGGGTCGACCAAAGAAGTCGAGTCCACGTGTTCGGCGTCATATCCAGAGGTTGGCTTTAAAAAATAGACACATGAGTGCTGCCAGCATTGCTGCAGAGGTTGAAGACGTGGGAGGTCAGCCTGTCAGTGCTCAGACCATACGCCGCACACTGCATCAACTCGGTCTGCATGGTCGCCATCCCAGAAGGAAGCTGACGCACAAGAAAGCCAGCAAACAGTTTGCTGAAGACAAGCAGTCCAAGAACATGGATTACTGGAATGCCCTGTGGTCTGACGAGACCAAGATAAACTTGTTTGGCTCAGATGGTGTCCAGCATGTGTGGCGGCGCCCTGGTGAGAAGTACCAAGACAACTGTATCTTGCCTACAGTCAAGCATGGTGGTGGTAGCATCATGGTCTTGGGCTGCATGAGTGTTGCTGGCACTGGGGAGCTGCAGTTCATTGAGGGAAACATGAATTCCAACATGTACTGTGACATTCTGAAACAGAGCATGATCCCCTCCCTTCGAAAACTGGGCCTCATGGCAGTTTTCCAACAGGATAACGACCCCAAACACAACCTCCAAGATGACAACTGCCTTGCTGAGGAAGCTGAAGGTAAAGATGATGGACTAAACCCAATTGAGCACCTGTGGCGCATCCTCAAGTGGAAGGTGGAGGAGTTCAAGGTGTCTAACATCCACCAGCTTCGTGATGTCATCATGGAGGAGTGGAAGAGGATTCCAGTAGCAACCTGTGCAGCTCTGGTGAATTCCATGCCCAGGAGGGTTAAGGCAGTGCTGGATAATAATGGTGGTCACACAAAATATTGACACATTTGGGCACAATTTGGACATGTTCACTGTGGGGTGTACTCACTTATGTTGCAGCTATTTAGACATTAATGGCTGTGTGTTGAGTTATTTTCAGAAGACAGTAAATCTACACTGCTATACAAGCTGTACACTGACTACTCTAAGTTATATCCAAGTTTTATTTCTATAGTGTTGTCCCATGAAAAGATATAATAAAATATTTGCAGAAATGTGAGGGGTGTACTTACTTTTGTGATACACTGTATATATATATATATATATATTTATATATACACAAACTATATAGATACACACACACTATATACACACACACTATATATTACTATTATTTTATTATTTTTAATATTATTATTATTACTATTATTAATAATATATATATTTTATATCATTATTATTATTATTCAGGTTCCAGGTGCAGATAAATCATCAGAAAACGTCGTTTTTAATCTGGCGAGGATTTTCAGCCAAAACAAACAGAGTTCTGAAGCAGCCAATCAGCCGAGGAGACGAGCGTCAGAGACCACGCCCACCTCCACGCCCACATCACATTTACCCCCGCCGAGGACTGAAACGAACCACAGCAACGTCAAAGGTGCTTTTTTATATACAAGTAAAGGCGTGTGTTAGTCCCGGCTCTCCTCAGCCAGAGTGGAGGTCTGCAGCAGTACAGAGGAAGCCTCATGCAGTCAGGGAATTGGATATGACTAAATTGGAAGGAAAATTGGAATTGAAAAATTAGTCTGGACCATCAACCCATCACTGTACTGTAATAAATACAGACACATGGGCTCGGCTGCGCTTCAGAAAACCGCTGTGACCTTCTGTATGTTCTTTTGCATGTTCTCCTCTATGCTGTTGGATGTGAGCAGTTCTGAGATCACTTTTACATTTACAGCATTTAGCGACTTACAGTACTGTGACAGTATACTGTCTGAGCAATTGAAGGTTAAGGGCCTTGCTCAGGGGCCCAACTGTGGGGCTTGAACCAGCGACCTTCTGATTACTAGTCCAGTATGATCAGACAGTGCTTTGATCTGATGTAACCCTTTGATCTGATGTGACCCTTTGATCTGGTCTGATTTTACAGGTAAGCTGAGTTTGACTCTCCCATCAGCCCCGAGTGATCAGACCGGACTCCCCCCACAGACCCCCGGTTCCTCCTCCAGCACCAGCAGTGTGAGGGTTCTATCCCCAGAGCGGTTCTTCTGCAGGAGTCCTCCTCTGTACGAGGGCTTCCATTGGCCAGATGTTCGTGAGCTGAGATCCAAATACACTCGTCTGGAGGGCGCACCACTCACACCCGGATCAGGGCGTGGCGGGGCGAGTCGGGTTCAGCGGGGCGGATCGTTGGATCAGAAGCTGTCCGAGTTCGCGAGGGGCGATTATTACGTCTCAGCTCGAGCTCCTCTGTCCAACCAGCGCACCATCACCGTCCTGGAGAAACACACCGCCGCGCCCTCCAGGAGCACCCCCCGCTACAGCCAGGTCCGCGCGACCACGCCCCGTGACCACGCCTCCCTGCTCTCCGTCGCAGAGCGCCGCCGAGCGTACCAGGACACGGAGGAGCGCGAACCCAGAACCAGCACCGACACCGAGCGGGTCAGGAACGCCGTCAGACAGGGTGACGTCACCCAGCAGGGCGTGGTCAAGAGCCTCCGGGAGAAGTTTCTCAACCTGGGATAAACACCGTACCAGGAGTGTTTAATAGGTAGGGCACTACGTAGGGAAGACGAGGGGATTTGAGACAGAGCCTGAGCAGCAGATTTACATAGAGTGCTGATACTGATACAGTAGGTTAAATCAACAACTGTTAAGCCCTACGTAGTGCACTAATGCAGGGAGGACTGTGGGATTTGGGATATAGCCAAACACATCCGATTCTAAAGTCTCCATGTTCTAATAATTTTCTATAATTTAACCTGTAACAGGTCATAAAAAAGTGGACAGTACGTTCAGTACACTACATAGGGTGTGGGATTTAATAGGGAGCCTATGTAGGGGCTGTAAATACATTTGGGATACAGCTCTAACAGTTAAACGGTTTAATAATAATAACCCTGATGGGTTCCAGTTGTTCTAAGGTTCCATATAGAACAGAAATGATTTATATTTTTATGATATATTAAAATTCCTCTTTATGGTTGAATGTGCCAGAGTTCTACACTTTGTAGTGCACTAACGTAGGGAGGAGGGAGAGATTTGGGATACAGCCCTTAACTTAGTACAGTGCACTAAGTAGTCATTGCCACACCCTACCTAGTGCACAATTGTCGGGAGTGAGGAATAGATTAGGATACAGCCTCCTCCATCACCTCTCTACACCATGATGCCAAAAGTATGTGGACGCCTGATCATGAGCTCGTTGTCCATACCATCCCTGTAACGTCTTTTATCCTTCTGGACGGATTTTGGAGTGCGTCTGGGGGAATTCTGTGCCCACAAGGGCTTTTGTGAGGCCACACAGTGACCTGGGTTGCAGTCGATGTTCCAATGCATCCCCAAGGTGCTCAGTGTGGTTAAAGTCACACCAAACTTCAGCATGAAACCACGTCTTTATAGCTTAACGGCTATCAAAACTAACGGTTCCCAGCAGTAAGGAGGGTGTGCACAGATCTCTGGGAGTAAGATGAGATACAGCCCACAGACGACGATGCACTGTGTAGCACAATGCATCATGGGATAGTCTTCTCTCTGTAATGCCCTAAAACACTGCAGCGCATCCCATCATCCTCGTTCTGTAGAGGAGCTTCTGTGGCGTCTGTAATGACTGTTTTTATTATTTTATATGTTTCTATAAGCACTGAAGGACGTAAATAAAGACTTTTATACAGAACCTCTATATACTACTAAACAAATAATTAACAGGGAGACAACCACCACAAAGGGAACGGTTTTACAGGTGGTGACCACAGACGGTTACTCTCTCCTTATCTCTCCTGACTGATTCTTCACTAGTTTGGTGTTTTGCTGGTGACCTTGTACTTACCAGCCAAATGCCGCCTGGTGTGCAGAAACCGACCGTACGGCCTCACTAAGCTAATGTTCAGTATTTCTGAATGAATTCTACACTGCTGTATTTCTTCATTCATCTGAACTGAATTCAGTAGCTGCTCATGTAATTCTATTTTATTTTGACTGGATCGTCCCTGCACGTCACCACTGAGCTTTATTTACATTCCTGTGTATTATTTACATGTTTATTTTAATTCTATTTACATTTTAATCACTGGAATCTGTGAGAAATTGTTGTTTTATTTGAAATAGAACAGAACTTCTCATCATGATTTATTAATATATTTAGTTTTGTTTATTTGCTCTTCTGAACTAAATGTCCCGCTGAGACTCGGACCCGGAGCCTCGGTGGTGTTGGGCCCCTGTGTTCAGCGGCTCCAGCACTCGAGCGCTCGTGTTAATACTGAATAACCACGTTTTTTCTTTTTACTGTAATTGTTTGTGTTATTTATTAATTCTGTAAATTATTCTTTATGAATAAAGTATCAAATAAATAAATAAATATGATCTATAAATGTGTGTGATGGGTTACTTTGTCTCAGAAATATTGTACCATTTAATGTGCATTATTTTTTTTGTGCAAACACTTTCTGCAAATACGTCTTAAGACGTCTTTATAATACACGTTTCCACTGTGTGATGGTCCATCCGAGCCCAGAGAAGTCGACGCCGCTTCTGGACATGGTTACCATAAGGCTTCTTTTGTGCACAGTAAAGTGTTAAGTATGATTAGTGCAGTAACTCTGTATTGTAGAGCTGATAAAGGTTTGATAAACTAATCCCTCACCCATGTGCTTATATCAGCTAGTGTTGAGTGGAGGTTCTTGATGCGTCTGAGGGATGGAAGATCACGAGCGTTCAGATTAAGCTGCACCCTCCACCTTTACACACTGAAATTCCTCCTGATTCCTTGAATGGTTTCATGATATTCTGCACTGTAGAGGGAGAACATGCAAATCCCTTCCGATCTTTCTTTGAGGTTCATTGTTTTTAAACATTTCAATCATTTTCTTACACATTTGTGGACAAACTGGATCCTCTGATCATCTTTACTCATCAGAGACTCTCAGCCTTTCCTGGATGCTGCTTTTGTACTGAATCATGATCACAATCACCTGTTTAACATCACATCATTATTTAGTGTTTCATCTCATTACTAGTCCTAAATCTCCCTCGTCCCAACTTTTTTTGGAATGTGTTGCAGGTCTGAAATGCAGGAATGGATGTTTATTAATAAATATTGAGCAGATAAAACATACAATATTTTAGGTTCATCCTGTCTGACATCAAATAAAAGTCACAGTAAATGTTTTTCTATTGTTTGCATTTTTCATACTGTCCCAACTTTTTCTGATTTGGGGTTGTAACCGTGGCGGGCTGAGCAGTAGTGCACTAGATAGGGAACATGGTGCTGTTTATATAATAGTGGAGGGCTGAGCAGTAGTGCACTAGATAGGGAACATGGTGCTGTTTATATAATAGTGGAGGGCTGAGCAGTAGAGCACTAGATAGGGAACATGGTGGTGTTTATATAATAGTGGAGGGTCGAGCAGTAGAGCACTAGTTAGGGAACATGGTGCTGTTTATATAATAGTGGAGGGCTGAGCAGTAGTGCACTAGATAGGGAACATGGTGGTGTTTATATAATAGTGGAGGGCCGAGCAGTAGAGCACTAGATAGGGAACATGGTGCTGTTTATATAATAGTGGAGGGTCGAGCAGTAGAGCACTAGATAGGGAACATGGTGCTGTTTATATAATAGTGGAGGGCCGAGCAGTAGTGCACTAGATAGGGAACATGGTGCTGTTTATATAATAGTGGAGGGCCGAGCAGTAGTGCACTAGATAGGGAACATGGTGCTGTTTATATAATAGTGGAGGGTCGAGCAGTAGAGCACTAGATAGGGAACATGGTGCTGTTTATATAATAGTGGAGGGCTGAGCAGTAGAGCACTAGATAGGGAACATGGTGGTGTTTATATAATAGTGGAGGGTCGAGCAGTAGAGCACTAGTTAGGGAACATGGTGCTGTTTATATAATAGTGGAGGGCTGGGCAGTAGTGCACTAGATAGGGAACATGGTGCTGTTTATATAATAGTGGAGGGTCGAGCAGTAGAGCACTAGATAGGGAACATGGTGCTGTTTATATAATAGTGGAGGGCTGAGCAGTAGTGCACTAGATAGGGAACATGGTGCTGTTTATATAATAGTGGAGGGTCGAGCAGTAGAGCACTAGATAGGGAACATGGTGCTGTTTATATAATAGTGGAGGGCTGAGCAGTAGTGCACTAGATAGGGAACATGGTGGTGTTTATATAATAGTGGAGGGTCGAGCAGTAGAGCACTAGATAGGGAACATGGTGCTGTTTATATAATAGTGGAGGGTCGAGCAGTAGAGCACTAGATAGGGAACATGGTGCTGTTTATATAATAGTGGAGGGCTGAGCAGTAGTGCACTAGATAGGGAACATGGTGGTGTTTATATAATAGTGGAGGGCTGAGCAGTAGTGCACTAGATAGGGAACATGGTGCTGTTTATATAATAGTGGAGGGTCGAGCAGTAGAGCACTAGATAGGGAACATGGTGCTGTTTATATAATAGTGGAGGGCTGAGCAGTAGTGCACTAGATAGGGAACATGGTGGTGTTTATATAATAGTGGAGGGTCGAGCAGTAGAGCACTAGATAGGGAACATGGTGCTGTTTATATAATAGTGGAGGGCTGAGCAGTAGTGCACTAGATAGGGAACATGGTGCTGTTTATATAATAGTGGAGGGTCGAGCAGTAGAGCACTAGATAGGGAACATGGTGCTGTTTATATAATAGTGGAGGGCTGAGCAGTAGTGCACTAGATAGGGAACATGGTGCTGTTTATATAATAGTGGAGGGCCGAGCAGTAGAGCACTAGATAGGGAACATGGTGCTGTTTATATAATAGTGGAGGGCCGAGCAGTAGAGCACTAGATAGGGAACATGGTGCTGTTTATATAATAGTGGAGGGTCGAGCAGTAGTGCACTAGATAGGGAACATGGTGCTGTTTATATAATAGTGGAGGGCTGAGCAGTAGTGCACTAGATAGGGAACATGGTGCTGTTTATATAATAGTGGAGGGCTGAGCAGTAGAGCACTAGATAGGGAACATGGTGGTGTTTATATAATAGTGGAGGGTCGAGCAGTAGAGCACTAGTTAGGGAACATGGTGCTGTTTATATAATAGTGGAGGGCTGAGCAGTAGTGCACTAGATAGGGAACATGGTGGTGTTTATATAATAGTGGAGGGCCGAGCAGTAGAGCACTAGATAGGGAACATGGTGCTGTTTATATAATAGTGGAGGGTCGAGCAGTAGAGCACTAGATAGGGAACATGGTGCTGTTTATATAATAGTGGAGGGTCGAGCAGTAGAGCACTAGTTAGGGAACATGGTGCTGTTTATATAATAGTGGAGGGCTGAGCAGTAGTGCACTAGATAGGGAACATGGTGCTGTTTATATAATAGTGGAGGGTCGAGCAGTAGAGCACTAGATAGGGAACATGGTGCTGTTTATATAATAGTGGAGGGCTGAGCAGTAGAGCACTAGATAGGGAACATGGTGGTGTTTATATAATAGTGGAGGGTCGAGCAGTAGAGCACTAGTTAGGGAACATGGTGCTGTTTATATAATAGTGGAGGGCTGAGCAGTAGTGCACTAGATAGGGAACATGGTGCTGTTTATATAATAGTGGAGGGTCGAGCAGTAGAGCACTAGATAGGGAACATGGTGCTGTTTATATAATAGTGGAGGGCTGAGCAGTAGTGCACTAGATAGGGAACATGGTGCTGTTTATATAATAGTGGAGGGTCGAGCAGTAGAGCACTAGATAGGGAACATGGTGCTGTTTATATAATAGTGGAGGGCTGAGCAGTAGTGCACTAGATAGGGAACATGGTGGTGTTTATATAATAGTGGAGGGTCGAGCAGTAGAGCACTAGATAGGGAACATGGTGCTGTTTATATAATAGTGGAGGGTCGAGCAGTAGAGCACTAGATAGGGAACATGGTGCTGTTTATATAATAGTGGAGGGTCGAGCAGTAGAGCACTAGATAGGGAACATGGTGCTGTTTATATAATAGTGGAGGGTCGAGCAGTAGAGCACTAGATAGGGAACATGGTGCTGTTTATATAATAGTGGAGGGCCGAGCAGTAGTGCACTAGATAGGGAACATGGTGGTGTTTATATAATAGTGGAGGGCTGAGCAGTAGTGCACTAGATAGGGAACATGGTGCTGTTTATATAATAGTGGAGGGTCGAGCAGTAGAGCACTAGATAGGGAACATGGTGCTGTTTATATAATAGTGGAGGGCTGAGCAGTAGTGCACTAGATAGGGAACATGGTGGTGTTTATATAATAGTGGAGGGTCGAGCAGTAGAGCACTAGATAGGGAACATGGTGCTGTTTATATAATAGTGGAGGGCTGAGCAGTAGTGCACTAGATAGGGAACATGGTGCTGTTTATATAATAGTGGAGGGTCGAGCAGTAGAGCACTAGATAGGGAACATGGTGCTGTTTATATAATAGTGGAGGGCTGAGCAGTAGTGCACTAGATAGGGAACATGGTGGTGTTTATATAATAGTGGAGGGTCGAGCAGTAGAGCACTAGATAGGGAACATGGTGCTGTTTATATAATAGTGGAGGGTCGAGCAGTAGAGCACTAGATAGGGAACATGGTGCTGTTTATATAATAGTGGAGGGCTGAGCAGTAGTGCACTAGATAGGGAACATGGTGGTGTTTATATAATAGTGGAGGGCTGAGCAGTAGTGCACTAGATAGGGAACATGGTGCTGTTTATATAATAGTGGAGGGTCGAGCAGTAGAGCACTAGATAGGGAACATGGTGCTGTTTATATAATAGTGGAGGGCTGAGCAGTAGTGCACTAGATAGGGAACATGGTGGTGTTTATATAATAGTGGAGGGTCGAGCAGTAGAGCACTAGATAGGGAACATGGTGCTGTTTATATAATAGTGGAGGGCTGAGCAGTAGTGCACTAGATAGGGAACATGGTGCTGTTTATATAATAGTGGAGGGTCGAGCAGTAGAGCACTAGATAGGGAACATGGTGCTGTTTATATAATAGTGGAGGGCTGAGCAGTAGTGCACTAGATAGGGAACATGGTGCTGTTTATATAATAGTGGAGGGCCGAGCAGTAGAGCACTAGATAGGGAACATGGTGCTGTTTATATAATAGTGGAGGGCCGAGCAGTAGAGCACTAGATAGGGAACATGGTGCTGTTTATATAATAGTGGAGGGTCGAGCAGTAGAGCACTAGATAGGGAACATGGTGCTGTTTATATAATAGTGGAGGGCCGAGCAGTAGAGCACTAGATAGGGAACATGGTGCTGTTTATATAATAGTGGAGGGTCGAGCAGTAGTGCACTAGATAGGGAACATGGTGCTGTTTATATAATAGTGGAGGGCTGAGCAGTAGTGCACTAGATAGGGAACATGGTGCTGTTTATATAATAGTGGAGGGCTGAGCAGTAGAGCACTAGATAGGGAACATGGTGGTGTTTATATAATAGTGGAGGGTCGAGCAGTAGAGCACTAGTTAGGGAACATGGTGCTGTTTATATAATAGTGGAGGGCTGAGCAGTAGTGCACTAGATAGGGAACATGGTGGTGTTTATATAATAGTGGAGGGCCGAGCAGTAGAGCACTAGATAGGGAACATGGTGCTGTTTATATAATAGTGGAGGGTCGAGCAGTAGAGCACTAGATAGGGAACATGGTGCTGTTTATATAATAGTGGAGGGCCGAGCAGTAGTGCACTAGATAGGGAACATGGTGCTGTTTATATAATAGTGGAGGGCCGAGCAGTAGTGCACTAGATAGGGAACATGGTGCTGTTTATATAATAGTGGAGGGTCGAGCAGTAGAGCACTAGATAGGGAACATGGTGCTGTTTATATAATAGTGGAGGGCTGAGCAGTAGAGCACTAGATAGGGAACATGGTGGTGTTTATATAATAGTGGAGGGTCGAGCAGTAGAGCACTAGTTAGGGAACATGGTGCTGTTTATATAATAGTGGAGGGCTGAGCAGTAGTGCACTAGATAGGGAACATGGTGCTGTTTATATAATAGTGGAGGGTCGAGCAGTAGAGCACTAGATAGGGAACATGGTGCTGTTTATATAATAGTGGAGGGCTGAGCAGTAGTGCACTAGATAGGGAACATGGTGCTGTTTATATAATAGTGGAGGGTCGAGCAGTAGAGCACTAGATAGGGAACATGGTGCTGTTTATATAATAGTGGAGGGCTGAGCAGTAGTGCACTAGATAGGGAACATGGTGGTGTTTATATAATAGTGGAGGGTCGAGCAGTAGAGCACTAGATAGGGAACATGGTGCTGTTTATATAATAGTGGAGGGTCGAGCAGTAGAGCACTAGATAGGGAACATGGTGCTGTTTATATAATAGTGGAGGGTCGAGCAGTAGAGCACTAGATAGGGAACATGGTGCTGTTTATATAATAGTGGAGGGTCGAGCAGTAGAGCACTAGATAGGGAACATGGTGCTGTTTATATAATAGTGGAGGGCCGAGCAGTAGTGCACTAGATAGGGAACATGGTGGTGTTTATATAATAGTGGAGGGCTGAGCAGTAGTGCACTAGATAGGGAACATGGTGCTGTTTATATAATAGTGGAGGGTCGAGCAGTAGAGCACTAGATAGGGAACATGGTGCTGTTTATATAATAGTGGAGGGCTGAGCAGTAGTGCACTAGATAGGGAACATGGTGGTGTTTATATAATAGTGGAGGGTCGAGCAGTAGAGCACTAGATAGGGAACATGGTGCTGTTTATATAATAGTGGAGGGCTGAGCAGTAGTGCACTAGATAGGGAACATGGTGCTGTTTATATAATAGTGGAGGGTCGAGCAGTAGAGCACTAGATAGGGAACATGGTGCTGTTTATATAATAGTGGAGGGCTGAGCAGTAGTGCACTAGATAGGGAACATGGTGGTGTTTATATAATAGTGGAGGGTCGAGCAGTAGAGCACTAGATAGGGAACATGGTGCTGTTTATATAATAGTGGAGGGTCGAGCAGTAGAGCACTAGATAGGGAACATGGTGCTGTTTATATAATAGTGGAGGGCTGAGCAGTAGTGCACTAGATAGGGAACATGGTGGTGTTTATATAATAGTGGAGGGCTGAGCAGTAGTGCACTAGATAGGGAACATGGTGCTGTTTATATAATAGTGGAGGGTCGAGCAGTAGAGCACTAGATAGGGAACATGGTGCTGTTTATATAATAGTGGAGGGCTGAGCAGTAGTGCACTAGATAGGGAACATGGTGGTGTTTATATAATAGTGGAGGGTCGAGCAGTAGAGCACTAGATAGGGAACATGGTGCTGTTTATATAATAGTGGAGGGCTGAGCAGTAGTGCACTAGATAGGGAACATGGTGCTGTTTATATAATAGTGGAGGGTCGAGCAGTAGAGCACTAGATAGGGAACATGGTGCTGTTTATATAATAGTGGAGGGCTGAGCAGTAGTGCACTAGATAGGGAACATGGTGCTGTTTATATAATAGTGGAGGGCCGAGCAGTAGAGCACTAGATAGGGAACATGGTGCTGTTTATATAATAGTGGAGGGCCGAGCAGTAGAGCACTAGATAGGGAACATGGTGCTGTTTATATAATAGTGGAGGGTCGAGCAGTAGTGCACTAGATAGGGAACATGGTGCTGTTTATATAATAGTGGAGGGCTGAGCAGTAGTGCACTAGATAGGGAACATGGTGCTGTTTATATAATAGTGGAGGGCTGAGCAGTAGAGCACTAGATAGGGAACATGGTGGTGTTTATATAATAGTGGAGGGTCGAGCAGTAGAGCACTAGTTAGGGAACATGGTGCTGTTTATATAATAGTGGAGGGCTGAGCAGTAGTGCACTAGATAGGGAACATGGTGGTGTTTATATAATAGTGGAGGGCCGAGCAGTAGAGCACTAGATAGGGAACATGGTGCTGTTTATATAATAGTGGAGGGTCGAGCAGTAGAGCACTAGATAGGGAACATGGTGCTGTTTATATAATAGTGGAGGGCCGAGCAGTAGTGCACTAGATAGGGAACATGGTGCTGTTTATATAATAGTGGAGGGCCGAGCAGTAGTGCACTAGATAGGGAACATGGTGCTGTTTATATAATAGTGGAGGGTCGAGCAGTAGAGCACTAGATAGGGAACATGGTGCTGTTTATATAATAGTGGAGGGCTGAGCAGTAGAGCACTAGATAGGGAACATGGTGGTGTTTATATAATAGTGGAGGGTCGAGCAGTAGAGCACTAGTTAGGGAACATGGTGCTGTTTATATAATAGTGGAGGGCTGAGCAGTAGTGCACTAGATAGGGAACATGGTGCTGTTTATATAATAGTGGAGGGTCGAGCAGTAGAGCACTAGATAGGGAACATGGTGCTGTTTATATAATAGTGGAGGGCTGAGCAGTAGTGCACTAGATAGGGAACATGGTGCTGTTTATATAATAGTGGAGGGTCGAGCAGTAGAGCACTAGATAGGGAACATGGTGCTGTTTATATAATAGTGGAGGGCTGAGCAGTAGTGCACTAGATAGGGAACATGGTGGTGTTTATATAATAGTGGAGGGTCGAGCAGTAGAGCACTAGATAGGGAACATGGTGCTGTTTATATAATAGTGGAGGGTCGAGCAGTAGAGCACTAGATAGGGAACATGGTGCTGTTTATATAATAGTGGAGGGCTGAGCAGTAGTGCACTAGATAGGGAACATGGTGGTGTTTATATAATAGTGGAGGGCTGAGCAGTAGTGCACTAGATAGGGAACATGGTGCTGTTTATATAATAGTGGAGGGTCGAGCAGTAGAGCACTAGATAGGGAACATGGTGCTGTTTATATAATAGTGGAGGGCTGAGCAGTAGTGCACTAGATAGGGAACATGGTGGTGTTTATATAATAGTGGAGGGTCGAGCAGTAGAGCACTAGATAGGGAACATGGTGCTGTTTATATAATAGTGGAGGGCTGAGCAGTAGTGCACTAGATAGGGAACATGGTGCTGTTTATATAATAGTGGAGGGTCGAGCAGTAGAGCACTAGATAGGGAACATGGTGCTGTTTATATAATAGTGGAGGGCTGAGCAGTAGTGCACTAGATAGGGAACATGGTGCTGTTTATATAATAGTGGAGGGCCGAGCAGTAGAGCACTAGATAGGGAACATGGTGCTGTTTATATAATAGTGGAGGGCCGAGCAGTAGAGCACTAGATAGGGAACATGGTGCTGTTTATATAATAGTGGAGGGTCGAGCAGTAGTGCACTAGATAGGGAACATGGTGCTGTTTATATAATAGTGGAGGGCCGAGCAGTAGTGCACTAGATAGGGAACATGGTGCTGTTTATATAATAGTGGAGGGCCGAGCAGTAGAGCACTAGATAGGGAACATGGTGCTGTTTATATAATAGTGGAGGGCCGAGCAGTAGTGCACTAGATAGGGAACATGGTGCTGTTTATATAATAGTGGAGGGCCGAGCAGTAGAGCACTAGATAGGGAACATGGTGCTGTTTATATAATAGTGGAGGGCTGAGCAGTAGTGCACTAGATAGGGAACATGGTGCTGTTTATATAATAGTGGAGGGTCGAGCAGTAGAGCACTAGATAGGGAACATGGTGCTGTTTATATAATAGTGGAGGGTCGAGCAGTAGAGCACTAGATAGGGAACATGGTGCTGTTTATATAATAGTGGAGGGTCGAGCAGTAGAGCACTAGATAGGGAACATGGTGCTGTTTATATAATAGTGGAGGGTCGAGCAGTAGAGCACTAGATAGGGAACATGGTGCTGTTTATATAATAGTGGAGGGCTGAGCAGTAGTGCACTAGATAGGGAACATGGTGGTGTTTATATAATAGTGGAGGGTCGAGCAGTAGAGCACTAGATAGGGAACATGGTGCTGTTTATATAATAGTGGAGGGTCGAGCAGTAGAGCACTAGATAGGGAACATGGTGCTGTTTATATAATAGTGGAGGGCTGAGCAGTAGTGCACTAGATAGGGAACATGGTGGTGTTTATATAATAGTGGAGGGCTGAGCAGTAGTGCACTAGATAGGGAACATGGTGCTGTTTATATAATAGTGGAGGGTCGAGCAGTAGAGCACTAGATAGGGAACATGGTGCTGTTTATATAATAGTGGAGGGCTGAGCAGTAGTGCACTAGATAGGGAACATGGTGGTGTTTATATAATAGTGGAGGGTCGAGCAGTAGAGCACTAGATAGGGAACATGGTGCTGTTTATATAATAGTGGAGGGCTGAGCAGTAGTGCACTAGATAGGGAACATGGTGCTGTTTATATAATAGTGGAGGGCCGAGCAGTAGAGCACTAGATAGGGAACATGGTGCTGTTTATATAATAGTGGAGGGCCGAGCAGTAGAGCACTAGATAGGGAACATGGTGCTGTTTATATAATAGTGGAGGGTCGAGCAGTAGTGCACTAGATAGGGAACATGGTGCTGTTTATATAATAGTGGAGGGCCGAGCAGTAGTGCACTAGATAGGGAACATGGTGCTGTTTATATAATAGTGGAGGGCCGAGCAGTAGAGCACTAGATAGGGAACATGGTGCTGTTTATATAATAGTGGAGGGCCGAGCAGTAGTGCACTAGATAGGGAACATGGTGCTGTTTATATAATAGTGGAGGGTCGAGCAGTAGTGCACTAGATAGGGAACATGGTGCTGTTTATATAATAGTGGAGGGTCGAGCAGTAGTGCACTAGATAGGGAACATGGTGCTGTTTATATAATAGTGGAGGGCCGAGCAGTAGTGCACTAGATAGGGAACATGGTGCTGTTTATATAATAGTGGAGGGCTGAGCAGTAGTGCACTAGATAGGGAACATGGTGCTGTTTATATAATAGTGGAGGGCTGAGCAGTAGTGCACTAGATAGGGAACATGGTGCTGTTTATATAATAGTGGAGGGTCGAGCAGTAGTGCACTAGATAGGGAACATGGTGCTGTTTATATAATAGTGGAGGGTCGAGCAGTAGAGCACTAGATAGGGAACATGGTGCTGTTTATATAATAGTGGAGGGCTGAGCAGTAGTGCACTAGATAGGGAACATGGTGCTGTTTATATAATAGTGGAGGGTCGAGCAGTAGAGCACTAGATAGGGAACATGGTGCTGTTTATATAATAGTGGAGGGCTGAGCAGTAGTGCACTAGATAGGGAACATGGTGCTGTTTATATAATAGTGGAGGGCTGAGCAGTAGTGCACTAGATAGGGAACATGGTGCTGTTTATATAATAGTGGAGGGTCGAGCAGTAGAGCACTAGATAGGGAACATGGTGCTGTTTATATAATAGTGGAGGGTCGAGCAGTAGTGCACTAGATAGGGAACATGGTGCTGTTTATATAATAGTGGAGGGCCGAGCAGTAGTGCACTAGATAGGGAACATGGTGCTGTTTGAAACGTGCAGTTAATCGCCGATGCGCGCTGACGTATTAGTGGACGCGGTGACGTGTTTCTTTCGGGGACAGCGTTAGCTCGGTGGCTAACACCGTACAGTGTGCATTAGCAAGGCGGCGTTGATGTTATAAAGCGGTTATTTAATCATTATTATGTGATTATAAGATGAATTCCGTGTGATTTCTGGTGATCTGTTTGTTATAGATGTTATAGCGCGTTATAACCGCTGCTCTGTGGAACTGGGTTTGATTAATAACACCGCTGTGACCGATTCTATGCTAAGCTAGCCGGGCCGCGCTGCAGCATGTTTCCCGGCTGGATGGGCATGTTCGGCGGACCGGGAGCGCAGCCTCCTCCCCGGAATAACGCTCCACCCCGCGGCCCGCAGCCTGCCCCGGGTCACGGTGCGTACGGAGCTCCTGCGGCCAACTTCTCCAGCCTCCAGGAGCAGCACCTTCAGCAGATGCAGCAGCTCCAGCAGCTCCACCAGAGGCAGCTCCAGTCCGTCCTGCACTACAACAATAACAACAGCAGCTTCAGCAGTGCTGCTCCACCGTGGCATGGAGCTCCTGCTCCTGGGTTCTCCTCTGCTCCTCACCCCAGAGCTCCTGCTCCACCTGAACCTCCCAAAAGCAGCCCGGTACCTCCACCCAAAAACGAGAACAATCACAAACCACCCAGCAGTGTGGAGAGTGCTCTTCCAGAACCTCCAGCACCTCCTCAAGCTCCTGCAGAACCCACACAGCAGCAGAGTGACCTGTCCTCCATGTCCCTGCAGGTAATCCATCATCCTTCATCCTTCATCCTTCTCTTCATGAGTCACAATCACACTCTGCACATTAACCCTGAGTCTCCAGGATCTTCTCCGGAGGCTGAACCAAAGGGTTCCGGTTCTGGTGTAGGGTTCTGGAGTGGGTGTCAGGGATCTGTGCCAGAGCACCAGGTTTATTTACGTTGGGTTCCTGTACTGGTCGAGTCTGATGTGATAAGAGCAATCAGAGGAGAATCAGTTCTTCGAAGAACCAAAGAAACCAGCACCAGTGACATCATCGTGTCTAGAACACGCAGTACTCAAGAGACTCCTAGTAATAAATATAGTGGCGTGGACCAGAAGCTCCATGATGGATCCATTAGAAGACCATCTGAGGAACATATAACCGGTACTATGACTTCCTAGCTCCTGGCTTCTCTGTGCCCATATAAATAGGGCTAGCCTGACTGTACCTATTAAAACGTACATGGAACAGTAGTCTCTTGCGAGGAAAACCCAAACGTTCACCTCAGATGTTGTCAAGAGCCTCCAAAATTCAGATCTGCTCTTAGTTAGAATCTGCTGAGACTTACAGTTGTGACTGAATACAATGTAAAGCCTGAGGGCCTTGCTTAGGGGCCCAACACCTTCCTCAGAGGCTTGAACCTGCAACCCATTGCACTAAGCTAGCACTGCTGTTTGTGACGGAGCAGTATTACTGTCCACAGTCAGATGAGCTTTACGTGGTTGGTTTAGAGGCTGCAGTGCAGGAGAGAAGTGTGTGTGTGTGTGTGTGTGTGACGCCATAAAACGTCAAACATTCGTGGAAATTCCGATTAGAATTTGGCTTAATGTTTGAATCAATAATTGAAGCGATTGCTCTATATGGCAGTGAAGTTTGGGGTTCGCTTACACACCATCAATTCCATAATTGGGACAAACTTCCATTAGAGACCCTGCACACAGAGTTCTGTACAACCATCCTAAAGGTGCACAGACACACCACGAACACACACAGATACACCACTAACACACACAGATACACCACTAACACACACAGATACACCACTAACACACACAGATACACCACTAACACACACCCATACACTAATAACACACACAGATACACCACTAACACACACAGATACACCACTAACACACACCCATACACTAATAACACACACAGATACACCACTAACACACACAGATACACCACTAACACACACAGATACACCACTAACACACACCCATACACCACTAACACACACAGATACACCACTAACACACACCCATACACCACTAACACCCACCCATACACCACTAACACACACCGACACACCACTAACACACACAGATACACCACTAACACACACCCATACACCACTAACACCCACCCATACACCACTAACACACACCGACACACCACTAACACACACAGATACACCACTAACACACACAGATACACCACTAACACACACCCATACACTAATAACACACACAGATACACCACTAACACACACCCATACACTAATAACACACACAGATACACCACTAACACACACCCATACACCACTAACACACACAGATACACCACTAACACACACCCATACACCACTAACACCCACCCATACACCACTAACACACACCCATACACCACTAACACACACAGATACACCACTAACACACACAGATACACCACTAACACACACCGATACACCACTAACACACACAGATACACCACTAACACACACCCATACACCACTAACACACACCCATACACCACTAACACACACAGATACACCACTAACACACACCCATACACCACTAACACACACCCATACACTAATAACACACACAGATACACCACAAACACACACCCATACACTAATAACACACACAGATACACCACTAACACCCACCCATACA
>NC_085996.1:163700-186200 GCF_030014385.1 Trichomycterus rosablanca
TTGGCAGGGACCTCCAGGCAGATTTGATCATTCTCCAAGACAAAATGCACCATCTCGCTTTGAAAGACCTGCTGGTCTTCATGCCGGTCCTCCCTCTGGTCCTCATGCTGGTCCTCCCCCAGGTCCTCCCCCCGGTCCTCATGCAGGTCCTCCCCCCGGTCCTCCCTCTGGTCCTCATGCTGGTCCTCCCCCCGGTCCTCCCCCCGGTCCTCCCCCCGGTCCTCATGCTGGTCCTCCCCCCGGTCCTCATGCTGGTCCTCCCCCCGGTCCTCCCTCTGGTCCTCCTGGTAGTTCATCGTCTCAGTCTGGTCCGGGCTCACAAACAAAACCTGGTCCTGTAAACCAGACTAAACCTGATCCAGCGCAGGTCCCACCAGCCCAGAGTTTGTCCACGGGCCAAAGCGAGAAGAAACCACCTCAGGATAAAACCATGTCGGATGACGTGATGGATTTGGAAGGTGGTTTCTTCATTCAGAACGATCCAATTCCTCAATCCAAAGGCGATGAAGTAAAGAAACCAGATGAATCCATCAAACAAACGGTGGATAAAAAGGAGGAATCCAGTAAAGACGCCAGTAAACCTGCTGGATCTTCATCTTCATCTGCGCCGTTAAAACCAGACGCTAATAAAACTCCTCCGAATTTAAACTCAGAATCTCAGAAACCCAACAATGTTCAGCAAAAACCTCCTCAGCAACCAGGTCCACCTGATTTGTTCAAGGAGCCTCCTGGTGATGAGACCGGCTCCATGAATGCCTTCCGCGGGAGAGGAAGGGGTCAGAACCCCCTACTGATGAGGGGGAGAGGGCGTGGCCGAGGGTTCCCTGCAGAACCTAATGGACCGCCGATGTCTGATCCCAACCTACACGGTGAAGACTCTTATGAGCACCAGCCACCGGTGGAAGGGGACTATGGGTGGGAAGAACATCCTGATGAACCACATAAGCGTGGACCTCATGAGATGTGGGAGCCGGAGGAGCATCACTTCCACGAGGAGTACTACGATGATGCCGAGAATCGTCCTCCATTACGAGGCTGTAGAGACCCTGTGGAAGGGCAGGAGGAACACTGGCATGAGGAGCAGGGTGATTACAGGGAGGAGGGAAATCCGTTCTGGGCAGATAGAAGACCTCCCATGCCTCCACACAGACCTCCTTTTCCTCACGAAGGACCTCGACGGCCTCCTTTCCAACCTCGCTTTATGCCCCACGGTCCACGACGTCCTCCTCCGCCCGGTGATCTGGAGCGTGACCCGCATGGTCCACCTCCTCCTCACATGGGTCCTCGCTTCAGACGTGGGCTCGGTCCGTGGGGGCCGCCGCCACGCCACGAGATGATGGGTCGAGGCATGAGGCGTCCACCTCCGCCCCACGAGATGATGGAGCGAGAGCCAGTGGGTCCGCCCGGATACAATGAGGAAATGGATCGAGACCCCGCGTGGGCGCATCCACACGCCAGGGACCCGAGACATCCTCCACTACCCCCTCATGAGGTCATTGAAAGGGACATGAGAAGACCACCCATGCGCCCCCCTCCAGGGCCCGGAGAGAGATGGAGAAGACCTCTTCCACATGAGAACCCTCACGAAGCCTACGAGCAAGAATTCCCCAATGAGTACGGGCCAGAGGACGACGGGTACAGACGGCCCCCGCCGGATTACCGACGCCGCGATTACCATGAGGACGAAGAGTTTTTCCACTCGCGTGAGGAGTGGAGGCGAGAGCACCCGGACCGGGAGTTCCCTCAGCGTCCACCGCCAGAGCACGACCGCTGGACGGACGAACGCGGCCGACCCTTCCCTTACGAAAACGAGGAGCGGCTCCGGGCGGAGCGGAGAGGACCGGATTACGGACCTCCGTACCGGGACAGAGATCGGGAACCTCCTTACCATTCCCGTCCCGACTGGGAAAGGTCTCCGTCTCTACCCGAGAGGGTATACCCCAATCCTGCAGAACAACACGCACCCCTGTACGAGAGGAAATCCGATTTGGGTGTGGCACCAAACAGCGGCGTTCCAGATGTTCCGCTGGATCAGGTGTCGCCCGGTGGAACCAAAGCGGTTCTGGCTCTCTCCCAGCGGCAGCACGAGATCATTCTGAAGGCTGCGCAGGAGCTGAAAAGGATCAGGTAACGTGACGTCTAACTCAAATACATAAATAAATATATAAGAATAAATCTACACCAGCAGGTGGGTTCAGACCCCTGAACCTGAGTCCTAAATGAGGGTGGAGTCCAAACCCCATTACGTCGTCCCCTGCATGTGGGTTCCAGATGTTGATGGAACAGTGGGTGATGTGATGTTTGTTACAGGGAGCTGCAGGAGATAAATAAGGTCGGGGGTGACTGTTCGAACCCCGAGTCCTCATCACTGCCGACTGAACTTCCTCCTGGTCTTCTGGGTTTGGAAATTCCTCCCGAGGTTAAGACGGCCCTGCAGGTACGCTCCGTCCTCCTCCATGGTGAGATCTGGTGATGACCCGGTGCAGAACGCTTCCTCACCTCATGCTTCTCTCTCTCTCTCTCTCTCTGAAGGCCACCAGGAGCGTTTCTGAAAGCCTTCAGGATGTTCTCGGGAGAACCTCGGAGGCTGGGTTACCTCAGCCTGGTCCGGTTACCGAGTTCCTCCACACGGCACCACCGGCTCTCCCGACCCCCTCCTTCATCGCTAAAACTGTCGATTATGGACACGGTACGTTCGCCCCCTCACGCCTCCGCCGCGCTCCCGTACACGCCCGTCGCTAACCGTTAGCGTGTTTATGTTCCGTACCAGGTGCGAAGATGGAGAGGATCTCGTACGGAGAGAGGATCCTACTGAGACCCGACCCACTGCCTGATCGATCTGAGCGATACGACAAAGGTGGGTCCATGGTTTCTTTATTACATTCCGGTTTGGATATGCTCAGTTCCCCTGTGCTCATGCTAGCACCTACTGTGATGCTTGTAAAGCGTTGAAGAGTCTCAACATGAGGACATCTCAGCAGGGGGCGCTGTTGCAGCAGCAGTGAGGCGAAATCCCGTCCAGACATGGTCAGTCGTCTGTGTTCAGCATCTGGCCAGGCGTTTTCCTTTTTTCACCCCTAATCTAGTCGTATCCAATTCCCCAGTTCTATCTCCTCTACTGCTGCAGACCCGATCCTAACACACGCCCCCTCTCGACATGTGAGCGGGATTCAACCACTTCTTTTCACCTCCACCAGGCGGGTTCACACAGTCACGCACTGCTCTCCGTTATTCATCGTCTCTGTGCAGCGCCTCAAACAGCCAGCAGGGGTCGCAGTCGCAGCAGTGATGAGGAATCCCGCTCCATCTTGTGGTTAAACAGTGGAACTGCACGTCCTGTGTGATCCTGTACGAGTGCTAGCTGTTGATGCGCCGCTGGTCAGGGGGCGGAGTTTCGTTCCCTCTCTGTGATTGGTTCTTGATGTATTTGGTATCGTTTTGATTTCAGAGCCTCTGGGTCGTCGGGATCCGTACTACGATAGAAGAAGTGACCTGTACCTGGATCAGAGGGACTACAGGCGGGACCGGGACAGGGAGATGTTCAGGGACAGACCCGCCATGGAGTACGAGAGGGAACGTGCTGAACGAGAACGCTACTCCAGAGACGACAGGTACAAACGGTTCATGATTGTATTAACAACTGTTCCACGTGTAGTGGTCTTCGTTAGTATTGTGTTCTGTCATGTTCTCGGTTGGTATCGGGGGTTTCTGTAGGGTTCTCGGTTGGTATCGGGGGTTTCTGTAGGGTTCTCGGTTGGTATCGGGGGTTTCTGTAGGGTTCTCGGTTGGTATCGGGGGTTTCTGTAGGGTTCTCGGTTGGTATCGGGGGTTTCTGTAGGGTTCTCGGTTGGTGTCGGGGGTTTCTGTAGGGTTCTCGGTTGGTATCGGGGGTTTCTGTAGGGTTCTCGGTTGGTGTCGGGGGTTTCTGTAGGGTTCTCGGTTGGTATCGGGAGTTTCTGTAGGGTTCTCGGTTGGTATCGGGGGTTTCTGTAGGGTTCTCGGTTGGTATCGGAGGTTTCTGTAGGGTTCTCGGTTGGTATCGGGAGTTTCTGTAGGGTTCTCGGTTGGTATCGGGGGTTTCTGTAGGGTTCTCGGTTGGTATCGGAGGTTTCTGTAGGGTTCTCGGTTGGTATCGGGGGTTTCTGTAGGGTTCTCGGTTGGTATCGGGAGTTTCTGTAGGGTTCTCGGTTGGTATCAGGGGTTTCTGTAGGGTTCTCGGTTGGTATCGGGGGTTTCTGTAGGGTTCTCGGTTGGTATCGGGGGTTTCTGTAGGGTTCTCGGTTGGTATCGGGAGTTTCTGTAGGGTTCTCGGTTGGTATCGGGGGTTTCTGTAGGGTTCTCGGTTGGTATCGGGGGTTTCTGTAGGGTTCTCGGTTGGTATCGGAGGTTTCTGTAGGGTTCTCGGTTGGTATCGGGGGTTTCTGTAGGGTTCTCGGTTGGTATCGGGGGTTTCTGTAGGGTTCTCGGTTGGTATCGGGGGTTTCTGTAGGGTTCTCGGTTGGTATCGGGGGTTTCTGTAGGGTTCTCGGTTGGTATCGGGGGTTTCTGTAGGGTTCTCGGTTGGTATCGGGGGTTTCTGTAGGGTTCTCGGTTGGTGTCGGGGGTTTCTGTAGGGTTCTCGGTTGGTATCGGGAGTTTCTGTAGGGTTCTCGGTTGGTATCGGGGGTTTCTGTAGGGTTCTCGGTTGGTATCGGGAGTTTCTGTAGGGTTCTCGGTTGGTATCGGGAGTTTCTGTAGGGTTCTCGGTTGGTATCGGGAGTTTCTGTAGGGTTCTCGGTTGGTATCGGGAGTTTCTGTAGGGTTCTCGGTTGGTATCGGGAGTTTCTGTAGGGTTCTCGGTTGGTATCGGGAGTTTCTGTAGGGTTCTCGGTTGGTATCGGAGGTTTCTGTAGGGTTCTCGGTTGGTATCGGGGGTTTCTGTAGGGTTCTCGGTTGGTATCGGGGGTTTCTGTAGGGTTCTCGGTTGGTATCGGAGGTTTCTGTAGGGTTCTCGGTTGGTATCGGGGGTTTCTGTAGGGTTCTCGGTTGGTATCGGGGGTTTCTGTAGGGTTCTCGGTTGGTATCGGGGGTTTCTGTAGGGTTCTCGGTTGGTATCGGGAGTTTCTGTAGGGTTCTCGGTTGGTATCGGAGGTTTCTGTAGGGTTCTCGGTTGGTATCGGGGGTTTCTGTAGGGTTCTCGGTTGGTATCGGAGGTTTCTGTAGGGTTCTCGGTTGGTATCGGGGGTTTCTGTAGGGTTCTCGGTTGGTATCGGGGGTTTCTGTAGGGTTCTCGGTTGGTATCGGGGGTTTCTGTAGGGTTCTCGGTTGGTATCGGGGGTTTCTGTAGGGTTCTCGGTTGGTATCGGGGGTTTCTGTAGGGTTCTCGGTTGGTGTCGGGGGTTTCTGTAGGGTTCTCGGTTGGTATCGGAGGTTTCTGTAGGGTTCTCGGTTGGTATCGGGGGTTTCTGTAGGGTTCTCGGTTGGTATCGGGGGTTTCTGTAGGGTTCTCGGTTGGTATCGGGGGTTTCTGTAGGGTTCTCGGTTGGTATCGGGGGTTTCTGTAGGGTTCTCGGTTGGTATCGGGGGTTTCTGTAGGGTTCTCGGTTGGTATCGGGGGTTTCTGTAGGGTTCTCGGTTGGTGTCGGGGGTTTCTGTAGGGTTCTCGGTTGGTATCGGGAGTTTCTGTAGGGTTCTCGGTTGGTATCGGGGGTTTCTGTAGGGTTCTCGGTTGGTATCGGGAGTTTCTGTAGGGTTCTCGGTTGGTATCGGGAGTTTCTGTAGGGTTCTCGGTTGGTATCGGGAGTTTCTGTAGGGTTCTCGGTTGGTATCGGAGGTTTCTGTAGGGTTCTCGGTTGGTATCGGGGGTTTCTGTAGGGTTCTCGGTTGGTATCGGGAGTTTCTGTAGGGTTCTCGGTTGGTATCGGGAGTTTCTGTAGGGTTCTCGGTTGGTATCGGAGGTTTCTGTAGGGTTCTCGGTTGGTATCGGGGGTTTCTGTAGGGTTCTCGGTTGGTATCGGGGGTTTCTGTAGGGTTCTCGGTTGGTATCGGGGGTTTCTGTAGGGTTCTCGGTTGGTATCGGGAGTTTCTGTAGGGTTCTCGGTTGGTATCGGGAGTTTCTGTAGGGTTCTCGGTTGGTATCGGGAGTTTCTGTAGGGTTCTCGGTTGGTATCGGGAGTTTCTGTAGGGTTCTCGGTTGGTATCGGGAGTTTCTGTAGGGTTCTCGGTTGGTATCGGGAGTTTCTGTAGGGTTCTCGGTTGGTATCGGGAGTTTCTGTAGGGTTCTCGGTTGGTATCGGAGGTTTCTGTAGGGTTCTCGGTTGGTATCGGGAGTTTCTGTAGGGTTCTCGGTTGGTATCGGGAGTTTCTGTAGGGTTCTCGGTTGGTATCGGGAGTTTCTGTAGGGTTCTCGGTTGGTATCGGGAGTTTCTGTAGGGTTCTCGGTTGGTATCGGAGGTTTCTGTAGGGTTCTCGGTTGGTATCGGGGGTTTCTGTAGGGTTCTCGGTTGGTATCGGGGGTTTCTGTAGGGTTCTCGGTTGGTATCGGAGGTTTCTGTAGGGTTCTCGGTTGGTATCGGGGGTTTCTGTAGGGTTCTCGGTTGGTATCGGGGGTTTCTGTAGGGTTCTCGGTTGGTATCGGGGGTTTCTGTAGGGTTCTCGGTTGGTATCGGGGGTTTCTGTAGGGTTCTCGGTTGGTATCGGGGGTTTCTGTAGGGTTCTCGGTTGGTATCGGGGGTTTCTGTAGGGTTCTCGGTTGGTGTCGGGGGTTTCTGTAGGGTTCTCGGTTGGTATCGGGGGTTTCTGTAGGGTTCTCGGTTGGTATCGGGGGTTTCTGTAGGGTTCTCGGTTGGTGTCGGGGGTTTCTGTAGGGTTCTCGGTTGGTATCGGGAGTTTCTGTAGGGTTCTCGGTTGGTATCGGGGGTTTCTGTAGGGTTCTCGGTTGGTATCGGGAGTTTCTGTAGGGTTCTCGGTTGGTATCGGGAGTTTCTGTAGGGTTCTCGGTTGGTATCGGGAGTTTCTGTAGGGTTCTCGGTTGGTATCGGAGGTTTCTGTAGGGTTCTCGGTTGGTATCGGGGGTTTCTGTAGGGTTCTCGGTTGGTATCGGGAGTTTCTGTAGGGTTCTCGGTTGGTATCGGGAGTTTCTGTAGGGTTCTCGGTTGGTATCGGAGGTTTCTGTAGGGTTCTCGGTTGGTATCGGGGGTTTCTGTAGGGTTCTCGGTTGGTATCGGGGGTTTCTGTAGGGTTCTCGGTTGGTATCGGGGGTTTCTGTAGGGTTCTCGGTTGGTATCGGGAGTTTCTGTAGGGTTCTCGGTTGGTATCGGGAGTTTCTGTAGGGTTCTCGGTTGGTATCGGGAGTTTCTGTAGGGTTCTCGGTTGGTATCGGGAGTTTCTGTAGGGTTCTCGGTTGGTATCGGGGGTTTCTGTAGGGTTCTCGGTTGGTATCGGAGGTTTCTGTAGGGTTCTCGGTTGGTATCGGGAGTTTCTGTAGGGTTCTCGGTTGGTATCGGGAGTTTCTGTAGGGTTCTCGGTTGGTATCGGGAGTTTCTGTAGGGTTCTCGGTTGGTATCGGAGGTTTCTGTAGGGTTCTCGGTTGGTATCGGGGGTTTCTGTAGGGTTCTCGGTTGGTATCGGGGGTTTCTGTAGGGTTCTCGGTTGGTATCGGAGGTTTCTGTAGGGTTCTCGGTTGGTATCGGGGGTTTCTGTAGGGTTCTCGGTTGGTATCGGGGGTTTCTGTAGGGTTCTCGGTTGGTATCGGGGGTTTCTGTAGGGTTCTCGGTTGGTATCGGGGGTTTCTGTAGGGTTCTCGGTTGGTATCGGGGGTTTCTGTAGGGTTCTCGGTTGGTATCGGGGGTTTCTGTAGGGTTCTCGGTTGGTATCGGAGGTTTCTGTAGGGTTCCTCAGGGTTCTGTAGTGTAACGCCGCCCCTCTGTTCTCTGTGTTCAGGCCGCCCTTAAGCCCGCCCCGCCCGGGGTACAGGGATCGGGATCGGGATGGGAGGGAACACCCCCGACGTTCCAGCAGAGATCAGGAGGCGTACGGCGAGAGGTACGAGAGAGCTTCATACGAGAGGAACACGGAGCGCTCCGACCACGGAACCCCCAACTACAGCAGTGAGTGGAACAGCAGCACAGAGTCCCTAATGAGATCTGATCCAACACCCTCCTGCAGTGTGTGTGTGTGTGTAGTGTAGTGTGTATCTAACCCTGTGTGTGTGTGTGTGTGATCGGATGTAGATGACAGGAAGTTGTACCCTGACGACGCCCCTCGTTCCTCTCCGGCTCCTCAGCGGTTGGAGAAGAAACCCGAGACCAAGAACGTGGACGACATCCTGAAACCTCCCGGCCGGTCCGGCCGCCCGGACAGGGTAACGATGACAGGGTCACATGTCAGCTCATCCTCACTGCTGATTGGTTGTGAATGAAGTGTGATGTGTTTTGATTGGGTTGCAGATCGTGTTGATCATGAGAGGATTACCCGGGAGTGGGAAGAGTCACCTGGCTAAACTGATCCGGGTGAGAGCAGCACTATCAGTATCATCAGTATCGGTATCATCAGTATCGGAGCGATATATCGTCCCACCTATAGATCCTGTAATAATCAGATCCTGTGTGGTGCTGATACATCCTGATGTAGATGGAGGTGACACGTGTGTGTGTGTGTGTGTGTGCGCGCTGTATTTCAGGATAAGGAGGTGGAGTATGGTGGTGCGCCCCCCAGGGTGCTGGGTTTGGACGATTATTTCATGACTGAAGTGGAGAAGGTGGAGAAAGATCCTGATACAGGAAAGCGCATCAAAACCAGGGTGAGAGATCACACTACCGTACACGGGGTACAAATCCCCACAGACGTACTCCAAAATCTTGTTGAAAGCTTTTCCAGAAGAGTGGAGACTGTTATGGCAGCAAACTCCACATTCATCTAAATGATTTTGGAATCGGATGTTTAACAAGCTTGAGACCAGGTGTCCACATACTTCTGACCATAGGATACAGATAATAGAAGTGATGATGATGATGATGTAATATTATGGGATAGACGGTAATGATGACGATGTAATATTATGGGGTGGACGGTGATGATGACGATGTAATATTATGGGGTGGACGGTGATGATGATGATGTAATATTATGGGGTGGACGGTGATGATGATGATGTAATATTATGGGGTGGACGGTGATGATGACGATGTAATATTATGGGGTGGACGGTGATGATGATGTAATATTATGGGGTGGACGGTGATGATGACGATGTAATATTATGGGGTGGACGGTGATGATGATGTAATATTATGGGGTGGACGGTGATGATGATGTAATATTATGGGGTGGACGGTGATGATGACGATGTAATATTATGGGGTAGACGGTGATGATGACGATGTAATATTATGGTGTGGACGGTGATGATGATGTAATATTATGGGGTGGACGGTGATGATGATGTAATATTATGGGGTGGACGGTGATGATGACGATGTAATATTATGGGGTGGACGGTGATGATGATGTAATATTATGGGGTGGACGGTGATGATGATGTAATATTATGGGGTGGACGGTGATGATGACGATGTAATATTATGGGGTGGACGGTGATGATGATGATGTAATATTATGGGGTGGACGGTGATGATGACGATGTAATATTATGGGGTGGACGGTGATGATGATGTAATATTATGGGGTGGACGGTGATGATGATGTAATATTATGGGGTGGACGGTGATGATGACGATGTAATATTATGGGGTGGACGGTGATGATGATGTAATATTATGGGGTGGACGGTGATGATGATGTAATATTATGGGGTGGACGGTGATGATGATGTAATATTATGGGGTGGACGGTGATGATGATGTAATATTATGGGGTGGACGGTGATGATGATGTAATATTATGGGGTGGACGGTGATGATGACGATGTAATATTATGGGGTGGACGGTGATGACGATGTAATATTATGGGGTGGACGGTGATGATGATGTAATATTATGGGGTGGACGGTGATGACGATGTAATATTATGGGGTGGACGGTGATGATGATGTAATATTATGGGGTGGACGGTGATGATGACGATGTAATATTATGGGGTGGACGGTGATGATGACGATGTAATATTATGGGGTGGACGGTGATGATGATGATGTAATATTATGGGGTGGACGGTGATGATGATGTAATATTATGGGGTGGACGGTGATGATGACGATGTAATATTATGGGGTGGACGGTGATGATGACGATGTAATATTATGGGGTGGACGGTGATGATGATGTAATATTATGGGGTGGACGGTGATGATGATGTAATATTATGGGGTGGACGGTGATGATGACGATGTAATATTATGGGGTGGACGGTGATGATGATGTAATATTATGGGGTGGACGGTGATGATGATGTAATATTATGGGGTGGACGGTGATGATGATGTAATATTATGGGGTGGACGGTGATGATGATGTAATATTATGGGGTGGACGGTGATGATGACGATGTAATATTATGGGGTGGACGGTGATGATGATGTAATATTATGGGGTGGACGGTGATGATGATGTAATATTATGGGGTAGACGGTGATGATGATGATGTAATATTATGGTGTGGACGGTGATGATGATGATGTAATATTATGGGGTAGACGGTGATGATGACGATGTAATATTATGGGGTGGACGGTGATGATGATGTAATATTATGGGGTGGACGGTGATGATGATGTAATATTATGGGGTGGACGGTGATGATGATGTAATATTATGGGGTGGACGGTGATGATGACGATGTAATATTATGGGGTAGACGGTGATGATGATGATGTAATATTATGGGGTGGACGGTGATGATGATGTAATATTATGGGGTAGACGGTGATGATGATGTAATATTATGGGGTAGACGGTGATGATGATGATGTAATATTATGGTGTGGACGGTGATGATGATGATGTAATATTATGGGGTAGACGGTGATGATGACGATGTAATATTATGGGGTGGACGGTGATGATGATGTAATATTATGGGGTGGACGGTGATGATGACGATGTAATATTATGGGGTGGACGGTGATGATGATGTAATATTATGGGGTGGACGGTGATGATGATGTAATATTATGGGGTGGACGGTGATGATGACGATGTAATATTATGGGGTAGACGGTGATGATGACGATGTAATATTATGGGGTGGACGGTGATGATGATGTAATATTATGGGGTGGACGGTGATGATGATGATGTAATATTATGGGGTAGACGGTGATGATGATGATGTAATATTATGGGGTGGACGGTGATGATGATGTAATATTATGGGGTAGACGGTGATGATGATGTAATATTATGGGGTAGACGGTGATGATGATGATGTAATATTATGGTGTGGACGGTGATGATGATGATGTAATATTATGGGGTAGACGGTGATGATGACGATGTAATATTATGGGGTGGACGGTGATGATGATGTAATATTATGGGGTGGACGGTGATGATGACGATGTAATATTATGGGGTGGACGGTGATGATGATGTAATATTATGGGGTGGACGGTGATGATGATGTAATATTATGGGGTGGACGGTGATGATGACGATGTAATATTATGGGGTAGACGGTGATGATGACGATGTAATATTATGGGGTGGACGGTGATGATGATGTAATATTATGGGGTGGACGGTGATGATGATGTAATATTATGGGGTGGACGGTGATGATGACGATGTAATATTATGGGGTGGACGGTGATGATGATGTAATATTATGGGGTGGACGGTGATGATGATGATGTAATATTATGGGGTGGACGGTGATGATGATGATGTAATATTATGGGGTGGACGGTGATGATGACGATGTAATATTATGGGGTGGACGGTGATGATGATGTAATATTATGGGGTGGACGGTGATGATGACGATGTAATATTATGGGGTGGACGGTGATGATGATGTAATATTATGGGGTGGACGGTGATGATGATGTAATATTATGGGGTGGACGGTGATGATGACGATGTAATATTATGGGGTAGACGGTGATGATGACGATGTAATATTATGGTGTGGACGGTGATGATGATGATGTAATATTATGGGGTGGACGGTGATGATGATGTAATATTATGGGGTGGACGGTGATGATGATGTAATATTATGGGGTAGACGGTGATGATGATGATGTAATATTATGGTGTGGACGGTGATGATGATGATGTAATATTATGGGGTAGACGGTGATGATGACGATGTAATATTATGGGGTGGACGGTGATGATGATGTAATATTATGGGGTGGACGGTGATGATGACGATGTAATATTATGGGGTAGACGGTGATGATGATGATGTAATATTATGGGGTGGACGGTGATGATGATGTAATATTATGGGGTAGACGGTGATGATGATGTAATATTATGGGGTAGACGGTGATGATGATGATGTAATATGGTGTGGACGGTGATGATGATGATGTAATATTATGGGGTAGACGGTGATGATGACGATGTAATATTATGGGGTGGACGGTGATGATGATGTAATATTATGGGGTGGACGGTGATGACGATGTAATATTATGGGGTGGACGGTGATGATGATGTAATATTATGGGGTGGACGGTGATGATGATGTAATATTATGGGGTGGACGGTGATGATGACGATGTAATATTATGGGGTAGACGGTGATGATGACGATGTAATATTATGGGGTGGACGGTGATGATGATGTAATATTATGGGGTGGACGGTGATGATGATGATGTAATATTATGGGGTAGACGGTGATGATGATGATGTAATATTATGGGGTGGACGGTGATGATGATGTAATATTATGGGGTAGACGGTGATGATGATGTAATATTATGGGGTAGACGGTGATGATGATGATGTAATATTATGGTGTGGACGGTGATGATGATGATGTAATATTATGGGGTAGACGGTGATGATGACGATGTAATATTATGGGGTGGACGGTGATGATGATGTAATATTATGGGGTGGACGGTGATGATGACGATGTAATATGGGGTGGACGGTGATGATGATGTAATATTATGGGGTGGACGGTGATGATGATGTAATATTATGGGGTGGACGGTGATGATGACGATGTAATATTATGGGGTAGACGGTGATGATGACGATGTAATATTATGGGGTGGACGGTGATGATGATGTAATATTATGGGGTGGACGGTGATGATGATGTAATATTATGGGGTGGACGGTGATGATGACGATGTAATATTATGGGGTGGACGGTGATGATGATGTAATATTATGGGGTGGACGGTGATGATGACGATGTAATATTATGGGGTGGACGGTGATGATGATGTAATATTATGGGGTAGACGGTGATGATGATGATGTAATATTATGGGGTGGACGGTGATGATGATGATGTAATATTATGGTGTGGACGGTGATGATGATGATGTAATATTATGGGGTGGACGGTGATGATGACGATGTAATATTATGGGGTGGACGGTGATGATGACGATGTAATATTATGGGGTGGACGGTGATGATGATGATGTAATATTATGGGATAGACGGTGATGATGAATGGGTGAATGTTCTGGTAGGTTATGGAGTACGAGTACGAGCCGGAGATGGAGGAGACCTACAGGAGCAGCATGCTGAAGACCTTCAGGAAGACCCTGGACGACGGGTTCTTCCCCTTCATCATCCTCGACGCCATCAACGATAAAGTCAAACACTTCGATCAGTTCTGGAGCGCCGCCAAGACCAAAGGGTTCGAGGTGAGTGGGTCCCTGTCCTAACGCCTGCACGTCCTCGGGTTCGATCCAACTGTTCAGGACATCTGTGTTCTTAATGAAGTGCTTTAGTGTGAGAAGATCTCCGATACTCTAACACCCGTCTCACTGTAACACCTGTCTCACTCTCTCTGGCTGTTACAGGTGTATGTAGCTGAGGTCTTCACAGATCATCAGGTCTGTGCTAAGAGGAACATCCATGGTCGCAAACTGAAGGACATCACCAAGGTAACCACCCACTCACCCACCCACTCACTTACTCACCCACTCACCAACACCCTCACTCACCCACACACTCACTCACTGTGATAGAGGTGGCTGATGTGTGTACCGGTGGTACAATGACTGACTGTAGTACATGATGTGTAACTGTACTGTTTGTGTGTGTTACAGATGTGGAACAGCTGGGAGCAGGCCCCGGTACACATGTTGAGGCTGGATATTCGCTCACTGCTGCAGGACGCTGCTATAGAGGAGGTGCTTCATCACATTAGTCATCATCTCCATCTAACACACACTCATCTCCACCACCATCATCTCCACCACCATCATCTCCTACACCTCCATCCCCACCTCCATCTAACACACACTCATCTCCACCACCATCATCTCCTACACCTCCATCCCCACCTCCATCTAACACACACTCATCTCCACCACCATCATCTCCACCACCATCATCTCCACCACCACCATCTCCACCACCATCATCTCCTACACCTCCATCCCCACCTCCATCTAACACACACTCATCTCCACCACCACCATCTCCACCACCATCATCTCCACCACCACCATCTCCACCACCACCATCTCCTACACCTCCATCCCCACCTCCATCTAACACACACTCATCTCCACCACCATCATCTCCACCACCACCATCTCCACCACCACCATCTCCTACACCTCCATCCCCTCCTCCATCTAACACACACTCATCTCCACCACCACCATCTCCACCACCATCATCTCCTACACCTCCATCCCCACCTCCATCTAACACACACTCATCTCCACCACCACCATCTCCACCACCACTATCTCCTACACCTCCATCTAACACACACTCATCTCCACCACCATCATCTCCACCACCACCATCTCCACCACCACCATCTCCTACACCTCCATCCCCACCTCCATCTAACACACACTCATCTCCACCACCATCATCTCCACCACCATCATCTCCTACACCTCCATCCCCACCTCCATCTAACACACACTCATCTCCACCACCATCATCTCCACCACCACCATCTTCTACACCTCCATCCCCACCTCCATCTAACACACACTCATCTCCACCACCATCATCTCCACCACCACCATCTCCACCACCACCATCTCCTACACCTCCATCCCCTCCTCCATCTAACACACACTCATCTCCAACACCACCATCTCCACCACCATCATCTCCTACACCTCCATCCCCACCTCCATCTAACACACACTCATCTCCACCACCACCATCTCCACCACCACTATCTCCTACACCTCCATCCCCACCTCCATCTAACACACACTCATCTCCACCACCATCATCTCCACCACCACCATCTCCACCACCACCACCACCACCATCTCCTACACCTCCATCCCCACCTCCATCTAACACACACTCATCTCCACCACCACCATCTCCACCACCATCATCTCCTACACCTCCATCTAACACACACTCATCTCCACCACCATCATCTCCACCACCATCATCTCCACCACCACCATCTCCTACACCTCCATCCCCACCTCCATCTAACACACACTCATCTCCACCAGCATCATCTCCACCACCTCCATCCCCACCTCCATCTAACACACACTCATCTACATCTCTACCTACATCTTCTACACCACCATCTTCATCTCCACCATCACATCCACCATCATCTCCTACACCTCCATCTACATCATCATCACATCCAGCATCATCTAACACACACTCACACCTACATCTACACCATCTCCATTTCCTACATCTCCTTCAATATCTCCTCCACCTCCTACTCCAACATCTTCATCTACATCATCTACATCTAACACACACTCACCTCCACCAACATCTGCTATACCTCAATCTTCTACACCTCCATCTACATCCTCATCACATCCAGCATCATCTAACACACACTCATCTCCATCTCCTCCACCTCTACACATCAAAGACAGGTCAGAGATACAGTGATGATGGTGATAATGATGATGATGAACCTCTCATGTGTATCAGGTGGAGATGGAGGACCTGATCCCATCTGAGATGGACTCTACAGTGGAGGTGAAGAAGGAGGAAGAGGAGGAGGCTGAACAGGTAGGACGTTTTCAGCATGATCTCCCTATAGATGCTGCTGAACCTTATTTATATACATACATGCACAAAGGTCTGATGTGGATCTCCTGGTACAGAAGGTCTCTGCACACGGGTGTTAAACTGTAATACTGTTACATTCATATATCTGAGATTTGTTTTTCTATATAAAGATGTGATGTGATGTGATGAGGAGTGATTAGATTTGATGTAATTAAGTGTGATGTGATGAGAATGTGATTTAATGTTGATGTAGATTATTCTGGACCTGTTGTGCTGGTGCCTGACATAGAAACATTAAAAGAGAGAGAGAGAGAGAGAATGTTTAATAAAATAAAAATATGTAATAAGTTGAATCGAGGAGTAAAAGCGCCGGTGCAGATTATCACTGTGAGAGGGTAGTGCAAGTGTAAATCATCACATTTCTGTAACCTGCCAAGTGTAACATCACACACGTGCAAATAATTAATGTGATGAGCACCGTCTCCGAGGGCAGGAGTCAGTCAGTGGGGGTCCAGAGCCCTGATAGTGCGGTCAGTCACAGTGGTGATGAGAGTTATTGTGATGAAGTGTGTGATGTGATTCTGTGATGTAATGAGATTAGATGCTGTGTGATGTTTGATGGTGTGCTGTGTGATGAGGTATGATGTGATGATGAGATACGGTGTGAAGTTGTGATGTTGAGATCTGGTGATGTGTTGTAATGTTATATGATGAGATGCTGGGTGTGATGTGATGAAGTATAATGTGATGTTTGGGGGTGTGTGATGTCATGTAATGTGATGACATGCGGTGCCAGATGTAATGTGTGTGATGTGATGTGATGAGATTTGATGATGTAATGTGATGGGATGCTGTGTGATGGTGTGATGAGATTTGATGATGTAATGTGATGGGATGCTGTGTGGTGATGTGATGAGATTTGATGATGTAATGTGATGGGATGCTGTGTGATGGTGTGATGAGATTTGATGATGTAATGTGATGGGATGCTGTGTGGTGATGTGATGTGATGAGATTTGATGATGTAATGTGATGGGATGCTGTGTGGGTGTGATGTGATGTGATGCTGTGTGATGTGATGAGATTTGATGATGTAATGTGATGGGATGCTGTGTGATGGTGTGGATGTGATGGGATGCTGTGTGATGTGATGAGATTTGATGATGTAATGTGATGGGATGCTGTGTGATGGTGTGGATGTGATGGGATGCTGTGTGATGTGATGAGATTTGATGATGTAATGTGATGGGATGCTGTGTGATGGTGTGGATGTGATGGGATGCTGTGTGATGTGATGAGATTTGATGATGTAATGTGATGGGATGCTGTGTGGTGTGATGTGATGAGATTTGATGATGTAATGTGATGGGATGCTGTGTGGGTGTGATGTGATGTGATGGGATGTGATGAGATGCTGTGTGATGGTGTGATGAGATTTGATGATGTAATGTGATGGGATGCTGTGTGATGGTGTGGATGTGATGGGATGCTGTGTGATGTGATGAGATTTGATGATGTAATGTGATGGGATGCTGTGTGGTGATGTGATGAGATTTGATGATGTAATGTGATGGGATGCTGTGTGATGGTGTGATGAGATTTGATGATGTAATGTGATGGGATGCTGTGTGATGGTGTGATGAGATTTGATGATGTAATGTGATGGGATGCTGTGTGATGGTGTGATGAGATTTGATGATGTAATGTGATGGGATGCTGTGTGGTGATGTGATGTGATGAGATTTGATGATGTAATGTGATGGGATGCTGTGTGGGTGTGATGGGATGTGATGAGATGCTGTGTGATGGTGTGATGAGATTTGATGATGTAATGTGATGGGATGCTGTGTGATGGTGTGGATGTGATGGGATGCTGTGTGATGTGATGAGATTTGATGATGTAATGTGATGGGATGCTGTGTGGTGTGATGTGATGAGATTTGATGATGTAATGTGATGGGATGCTGTGTGGGTGTGATGTGATGTGATGGGATGTGATGAGATGCTGTGTGATGGTGTGATGAGATTTGATGATGTAATGTGATGGGATGCTGTGTGATGGTGTGGATGTGATGGGATGCTGTGTGATGTGATGAGATTTGATGATGTAATGTGATGAGATGCTGTGTGATGGTGTGATGAGATTTGATGATGTAATGTGATGGGATGCTGTGTGATGGTGTGGATGTGATGGGATGCTGTGTGATGTGATGAGATTTGATGATGTAATGTGATGGGATGCTGTGTGATGGTGTGATGAGATTTGATGATGTAATGTGATGGGATGCTGTGTGGTGATGTGATGAGATTTGATGATGTAATGTGATGGGATGCTGTGTGATGGTGTGATGAGATTTGATGATGTAATGTGATGGGATGCTGTGTGGTGATGTGATGTGATGAGATTTGATGATGTAATGTGATGGGATGCTGTGTGGGTGTGATGTGATGTGATGAGATGCTGTGTGATGTGATGAGATTTGATGATGTAATGTGATGGGATGCTGTGTGGTGATGTGATGAGATTTGATGATGTAATGTGATGGGATGCTGTGTGATGGTGTGGATGTGATGGGATGCTGTGTGATGTGATGAGATTTGATGATGTAATGTGATGTGATGAGATTTGATGATGTAATGTGATGGGATGCTGTGTGGTGATGTGATGAGATTTGATGATGTAATGTGATGGGATGCTGTGTGATGGTGTGATGAGATTTGATGATGTAATGTGATGGGATGCTGTGTGATGGTGTGGATGTGATGGGATGCTGTGTGGTGATGTGATGAGATTTGATGATGTAATGTGATGGGATGCTGTGTGATGGTGTGGATGTGATGGGATGCTGTGTGGTGATGTGATGAGATTTGATGATGTAATGTGATGGGATGCTGTGTGATGGTGTGATGAGATTTGATGATGTAATGTGATGGGATGCTGTGTGATGGTGTGATGAGATTTGATGATGTAATGTGATGGGATGCTGTGTGATGGTGTGATGAGATTTGATGATGTAATGTGATGGGATGCTGTGTGGTGATGTGATGTGATGAGATTTGATGATGTAATGTGATGGGATGCTGTGTGATGGTGTGATGAGATTTGATGATGTAATGTGATGGGATGCTGTGTGGGTGTGATGTGATGTGATGGGATGTGATGAGATGCTGTGTGATGGTGTGATGAGATTTGATGATGTAATGTGATGGGATGCTGTGTGGGTGTGATGTGATGTGATGGGATGTGATGAGATGCTGTGTGATGGTGTGATGAGATTTGATGATGTAATGTGATGGGATGCTGTGTGGGTGTGATGTGATGTGATGGGATGTGATGAGATGCTGTGTGATGGTGTGATGAGATTTGATGATGTAATGTGATGGGATGCTGTGTGATGGTGTGGATGTGATGGGATGCTGTGTGATGTGATGAGATTTGATGATGTAATGTGATGAGATGCTGTGTGATGGTGTGATGAGATTTGATGATGTAATGTGATGGGATGCTGTGTGATGGTGTGGATGTGATGGGATGCTGTGTGATGGTGTGATGAGATTTGATGATGTAATGTGATGGGATGCTGTGTGATGGTGTGGATGTGGATGTGATGCTGTGTGGTGATGTGATGAGATTTGATGATGTACTGTGATAGTATGCTGTGTGGGTGTGATGTGATGTGATGTGATGAGATGCTGTGTGATGGTGTGATGAGATTTGATGATGTAATGTGATGAGATGCTGTGTGATGATGTGATGAGATTTGATGATGTAATGTGATGAGATGCTGTGTGATGATGTGATGAGATTTGATGATGTAATGCTGTGTGATGGTGTGGATGTGGATGTGATGCTGTGTGGTGATGTGATGAGATTTGATGATGTACTGTGATAGTATGCTGTGTGGGTGTGATGTGATGTGATGAGATGCTGTGTGATGGTGTGATGAGATTTGATGATGTAATGTGATGAGATGCTGTGTGATGGTGTGATGAGATTTGATGATGTAATGTGATGAGATGCTGTGTGATGATGTGATGAGATTTGATGATGTAATGTGATGAGATGCTGTGTGATGGTGTGATGAGATTTGATGATGTAATGCTGTGTGATGGTGTGATGAGATTTGATGATGTAATGTGATGAGATGCTGTGTGGTGATGAGATTTGATGATGTAATGTGATGGGATGCTGTGTGATGGTGTGGATGTGGATGTGATGCTGTGTGGTGATGTGATGAGATTTGATGATGTACTGTGATAGTATGCTGGGTGATGTGTGTTGAGGTGTGATGTGATGAGATACGATGTGAAGTTGTGATGATGTGATGTGATGTGATTATCAGTAAACCCTTAGTAAATAATAATCCAGATGTTTTCACATTTGTACCTGAGTTCCGGACACGCCCGCCTCAGCTCAGACTCCAGTACACCTGTGAAAACACCACCTGAGTCCTGGGTAGCGGTGGGGGGGGGGGGGGGGGGGGGGGGGCTCTGTAATGAGTGAATGTGATCTGTAATGTGATTGGTTAAACATGTCATGTGACCTACAAGTCATTAAAAACATAAAATTCATTATTTTGTATTAATCAACTGCTTTCACTAAATAAAATGCCTAAAAACCTTTTATTGTAATTATAATAATATTAAACTAATAAGAATATAATTATAATAGTAATAAATAATTAAAACAAAATGCGAATATTTATTAGTACAATGGTAATAATAATAAAAGAATAAATGATTCTTATAGTTAGATACTTTATTGATATACACACGTACGTCTGTAACCATACATCTGTAATCTATATGTGTACATGTAGAGCCGATATATAAAGTTTATATTGATATATATTTATATTTAATTAGCTGCCCCCCCCCCCCCCCCCCCCCCCCCGTACTGAACTGAACACTGAAGCTTCTTCAGCGCTCCTCAGTTTGTCCCTGTCTCCCCCTGGCGGCGGCTCCTAGTCATAACAATAAAGATCAGCGGTTCTGAGTCACGTCTGGAATTATTTTTACTTCATTTAAAGACTTTATTAATATTTATGGAACAAAAACATGAATATTAATAACATTCCAGCTTTATATTTCCATTTGACCAGCGCTGATCAAACTATAGACGTGCAGTTACACAATAAATGTAAATTATTTCAGTTTTTTCTTCACTTCTGTTGATTTTTGCATCTTCGTCTCTTTATCATTTTCATTTCTAGTGTCTGATGTTGCCACCCCCGTCACCGTGTGGCCTAAACGTTCAGTTTGTTTTTATTTTTAATAACAAAACAAAGATGGAAATGAACAGTTCCTGACTGAGTGTTATCGTACGGGCACAGAGGAAACAACACAGGATTCTCCTAGTGTTTCTCTAGCGTTCCTGTATCTGTTCCTAACCATTACTTTTTTTGAAGCCATCACCATCCCATGATTCCTCTGTCTCTGTGTTGTTTGCTCACTTCCTCTTCCTGTTCACCCCTGAGCATTAACAGCTGGAGTATCTCTCTGTAATATAGGGGTACCTTCCGAAAAGCAAATGGGAGATGGACACGTCCGAGGCCAAACTGGGTAAGAACTCCCTCTGTACTGGTTTATATATAGTATAAACTTTATATTATTATGGTTATTATGGGCTGGTGGTTGTTGCCGTGGTGATGAGCTGGCTGTATTTGGGTACAGATAAGCTGGACGGTTTAGCCGGAGGAGGGAAGAGGAAGCGCGGCTCAGGCGTTTCGGCTATAGAGGATTTCCTGCAGCTCCCTGATGATTACGCCAGCCGCCTCTCTGAACCTGGGAAAAAGAGGGTACAGCACAACCCCAAATTATCTGCTGCACACACGGACCAACACTGACCGATCAACACCAATGATCCTTAAACACACATTTATTTACCTCCAGCTTTAACGTGAGTGTATCCTGACTCTCTCTCTCTCTCTGTGTGTGTGTGTGTGTGTGCGTGTGCGTGCGCGCTGCAGGTACGCTGGGCCGATCTGGAGGAGCAGAAGGACGCCGATCGTAAGCGAGCGATCGGGTTTGTGGTGGGACAGACGGACTGGGAGAAAATCACGGATGAGAGCGGAGAGTTCGCTCAGAGAGCGCTCAACCGCACCAAGTACTTCTAGATTTACACACAAACACGGTAACTACACACGACACGGTAACTACACACGCACACGACATGGTAACTACACACGACACGGTAACTACACACGCACACGACATGGTAACTACACACGACACGGTAACTACACACGCACATGACACGGTAACTACACATGACACAGTAACTACACACTCACACACATACAGTACACACACAACACAGTAACTACACACACACGACACAGTAACTACACACTCACACACATACAGTACACACAACACGGTAACTACACA